>NC_138131.1:85074418-85290115 GCF_964188305.1 Podarcis bocagei
TGTTCTGACCTCCCCTCCGTTCCTGCCGACGGAGCTGCTTCCCCTGACACACTGGAACCTCCCCCCCTTCGCTACGCTCTGGAGGGGAAGCCGGTCCCGATCTCCAGCTGCTGCTTCGGGATTCCCTATTTGCTCCTTCCCCCTGATGAGTCCCCCCTGGGGCTCCTCTTGTCTTGGCTACAGGCGCCCCCTCCTGGGAATCCCCCGATTCGCTGGAAAGGCTCATGGAATCCCTCGGGCCACCGTCCTCCTCTTCCTCACTGTCCTCGGACTCTTCCCAATAGTCCTCCCTCTCCTGCCTCCCATGTGCCTCTGCTCCTGAACCCCTGACATCCATCCCCCCTCGAAGCCCCCCTTCCCCCCTCCCGCTGCTCGGGTGCTGGTTCCGGGTGCTCCATTGCCGTGGGGGGTAATGCTGGAAACAGTTCATTTCCCCCGGTCTGCCGCCCCCCAACTGGATCCGGCCAGTCCTTGATGACCTCGTCTACGTCGATCTCCTCTGCTTCCAATTCAGTGTATGTGTGCTCGAACCCGGGCTCCTCCCCCAACACGTCCATTTCCGCCTCTCCCCCTGTTACCTCGGGCGATGCTATTTGCCAAGGCCACCTTAGCCACCTCCTGCTCCACCCCACTTCTGGCTGATCGTCCCACCAGTAAGAGCGGTCCGTGTCCACCCCCGAGCACGATCCCCCCCCGGAGACTTCCAGTCGGCGCCAGCGTTTAATGGCGGTCCTTTCTCCGAGCTCCGGAGAAGGACTGCTCCGTGAGTTCGGGTCTGACCCGCTACGGCAAGCGGGGGACCCCTAAAATCACAGGCGCAGAAGCCTGTGAACAAGGAGACTCGGTGGGAACCAGAAGCGCCCCCCTTTACTGCGAAAGAGCCTTTTTAAAGGCTCCGGAACGGCATCGGGAGTGAGCGTGGTGCTGAGAGTCGCAACCCAGCCCGCGGAGTGAAGCCGCGTTGCCATGAACAGAGAGCGCCGATTCCTTCCTGTAAATTGAAATTCGACTGAAAAACCCGTGAGTAGGACTGAAAGATTATTTGGGACTTTAAAACTAAAATTTAAAATTCAGCCGGAAACGGGAAAGGCAAAAAATAAGGAAGTCTGCCTTCCCCCAACTGCATGACAGACTAAGCAACGAAAACACAAAGCTGCATCTGAAGGAAAATAATCTTATGACTGCTTAACCTTGGCATTGGACATGATCTCCTCTCTAGCAGGCAGGGGCAGAGGGGAGAAAAAGTGACTTTATAACCTGCATGACTTTTTAAAAGAGAAAAGTTTTCCGCTGCCTTAATCCCCTGAGACGGACTGTCAAAATAAGATACCAGGAACTGTATTTAGAACTTGATACAACTTGTTACAAAGTTATACTGTGGAAGCTCTTCTTGTTACAGTGTTGGGACTTTGCTGCAACAACTCTTTGGATAGTGTGGACAGAGTAATTATATAGAAAAAGTGTTGCAGCACTTATATTGAGGAATCCTGGTCTCTTTGTTCTTTGTTTCCTTCACTTGGACATTTTGGTTTGCTCCCTCTAGAGGGTTGAGAAGTAACAGTTGCAGAGCAACGGATTAAGACAGTGGGATTTTCCATCAGGAAACTGCTCCTGTGAGAACGTCCTTGGGACATGAGCGGCCCAGCAGATGAGATAACTACCAGAGCTAAAGCAAAACAACAACAACAAAAGAAAAGAGGCTCAATATCAAGCCTAACACCGACAGGAGCAGCTGGGCAAGAAAAAGTGACAGCTGTTTCAATGGATTCAATGACACAGGCGTTACTCAAGTTAAATCAATCTTTAGAAGCTTTGACAAAGCAGAGTACAGAAAATTCACAAAAATTAACAGAATTAACAGCAAGGTTGGACTTGAATACGAAAAGTGTGACATCTAACACAGAATCTATAAATAAGCTGATTGAAGAAAACTCTGCAACACGTAAAATCGCAGAGGACGCCAGACATATTGCTGAAGAGACACAGGAAAAACTAGAACCAATCTCCAGAAAAGTGTATGAACATGATGCAACCTTGTCTTTGCTGGAATTACAGAGAAAGGAGAGAAACCTGAAATTAAGACTAGTTCCCGAAAGTGAAGGGGACAGCCTTGTGGAGTTCCTCACACAAGAGTTTTCTGACTTTTGGCAGGAAGAATTGCAGGAGGAAGAATTTAAGATAACAACAGCATTCAGATTGGGCAGGAGACAGAACAGAAAGACTCCGAGGGATTGCCTGATTACTTTTAGATCCAAGGAAGAAAGGGACAAAATATTAAAACTACATTGCCAAAAGGCCTTGGAAATTGAAAACTCTCATATACAAATCTTCAAGGACATCCCTAAATATATTCTTGAGGTGAGAACCTTCTATAAAGATCTGGTCTACCTGCTGAAAAGGAACAACATACTTTTTAGGTGGGAGTTCCCACAAGGACTGTCCTTTAACTACAAGGGAAAGAAGGTGAAAATAAAAACAATTCAAGACAAAGAGAAGTTTTTGGAGAAAAACCACGAGGATTTGCAGAAGGGAACGGTAGACCCAATTCCAGAGGTAAAAGGGGCGGTAGATATCTTGAATCTATCATTTGGACTTAAACCACCATCAGAGGAAGAGCAGCAACTTGGAGCGGTAGGAGGAGTAAATGACAAATAACAAGATGGCCCTGCAATTCCTTAGCTGGAATTGTAATGGGCTGAACATGCCCACGAAAAGACGTCAAGTTTTTCATATTCTGAAAAGAGAAAAATTGGATTTGATTTGCTTACAAGAAACCCATGTGACAAGGGTACACAGGAAATTACTTATAAATAAAAGACTAGGACAAGAATTCATCTCATCGGATAAAGTTAAGAAAAGAGGAGTGGTGATTTATGCAAAAGAGAAATTGGCCCCAAGAATGATGTTTAAAGACGAACAAGGAAGATATTTGGCAATTGAAATACAAATACAAGGAGAAAAACTGTTAATTGTTGGAATTTATGCACCAAATGAAGGGAAGGCGGAATTTTTTAAGAAGCTGCATGGAACTCTGATGGACTATTTGGACTATAATGTAGTAATCATGGGAGATATGAATGGTGTGGTTTCTACAAATATGGACAAGGCACAAAGACAGACAATCTCTAAGGAAGGGAGACTTCCGAAGACCTTCTTTGAAATGACTGAAAATATGGACTTGATAGATATTTGGAGAACAAGGAAGCCACTCGAAAGAGAGGGAACTTTCTTTTCTCAAGCAATGATGACCTGGACCAGAATCGATCAAATCTGGATTACTAGTGGGCTGGCTCCAAAGATCAAGAATATAGAAATCTGCCCCAAGACTTGCTCTGACCATAACGCCGTGAAGATGGAAATGAAATTTATAACAACTGGTCAATTTAGATGGAGGATGAATGACACCCTGTTTCGAGATGAGGAGATCCACAGAAAGGCCCAAAAAACCTTAAAGGACTATTTTGAATTAAACCTAAAAACTGATGTAGAAAAAAGAGTGATCTGGGACGCAAGTAAAGCTGTGATGCGCGGATTCCTAATCCAACAAAATTCAGTAAAAAAGAGAAAGCAAAATGAGAAGAAGGAAAAGATCCTGGAAAAGATAAAAGAAGGAGAGAAGAAATTGAGATCAAAACCAAAGTCCCAGGAGATTTTGAGAGAGATCAAGTTATACCAGACACAATATATGGAACTGATGAACCAAGAGATTGAATGGAAGATAAAGCAAATGAGACAAAAGACATTCGAATCTGCAGATAAATGTGGTAAGCTTCTGGCTTGGCAATTGAAGAAAAGACAGAAACTAAATACAGTTACAAACCTAGAAGTGGATGGAAAGAATATATCCAAACCCAATGAGATTAGAAACTGTTTTTTGAGCTACTTTAAAAAATTATATTCACAAGGACCGCAGAAGGAAGAGGATATAGATGAATTCCTTAAAAAATATGGACTACAAAAAAATCTCTCATCAAAGCAAGGTGGATCTAAACCAGAGAATAACAGAACAAGAGATAGAGGGTGCCATTCAGAACATGCAACTGGGCAAATCTCCAGGACCAGATGGACTGACTTCCAGATACTATAAAGCTTTGAAGGAGTGGTTGGTACAACCGTTAAAGGAAGTCTGTAACGAGATTCTAGAGGGGGAAAAGGCGCCAGAATCGTGGAAAGAAGCTTATATTACACTCATACCAAAGACAGAGACTGAAAAGACTCAGCTTAAGAACTACCGCCCAATATCATTACTCAATGTGGATTACAAAATCTTTGCAGACATTTTGGCAAAAAGATTGAAAAGAGTGTTGATGGAGAAGATTCACAAGGACCAAGCAGGCTTTCTCCCAAAAAGGCACTTATCGGACAATGTAAGGAATATAATAGACATTCTGGAATTGCTAGAGGTGAACATAAACACTAAAGCAGTGCTGATCTTTGTGGATGCGGAGAAAGCCTTCGACACTATTTCTTGGAGTTTTATGAAAAAGAATCTTCATGGGATGGGGGTAGGCCAAGGATTTGAGAATGGTATGGGTGCGATATATTCTGAACAAAAAGCTAAGTTGATTGTAAATAATGTGATAACTGAAGAATTTAAGATAGAAAAAGGGACACGACAAGGGTGCCCAATTTCCCCATTGCTTTTTATATCAGTCCTGGAGGTTTTGCTAAATATGATTAGAGATGACCAGCAGGTTAAAGATGTACAGGTCGGAGCAAAACATTATAAGTTAAGAGCCTTTGCAGATGATTTGGTACTTACTTTACAAGAGCCAGATACTAGTACAAAGAGGGTGTTGGAGATAATTCAAGAATTTGGTCAGGTGGCCGGATTCAAACTGAACAAACAAAAGACTAAAGTTTTGGAGAAAAATTTAACAGGTATGGAGAGGGAGAAATTCCAGAATGAAACAGGTTTGACAGTGGTTAAGAAGGTGAAATACCTAGGGGTTCATCTGACATCTAAAAATCTGAATTTGTATAAAGACAATTATGAAAAATGTTGGTCAGAAATCAAAAAAGATCTAGAAATATGGTCAAATTTGAAACTGTCAATGTTAGGCCGAATTGCAGTTATTAAGATGAATGTATTGCCTAGAATGTTATTTTTGTTTCAAACTTTGCAGGTTCTTGACAAGATGGACTGTTTCAAGAGGTGGCAGAAAGACATTTCAAAATTTGTCTGGCAGGGCAAAAAGCCCAGAATAAAATTTAAAATATTGACAGATGTAAAAGAAAGAGGGGGATTTGCCCTGCCGGATTTAAAATTGTATTATGAAGCAGCAGCGTTTTGCTGGCTGAAAGAGTGGATGCTCCTCGAGAATACAGATATCTTGGATTTAGAAGGTTTCAATAATGCATTTGGTTGGCATGCATACTTATGGTATGATAAAATTAAAGTGCATAGGGCCTTTAAAAACCAGATTGTCAGAAAAGCATTATATAATGTCTGGATAAGATATAAAGACTTGCTGGAAAACAAAACCCCTAGATGGTTGTCACCCTTGGAGGCTAAGGCATTGAAAAAGCTCAATATGGAGGCCGAATGGCCAAAGTATTGGGAAATCTTGGAACAAGACGGAGATAAATTGAAGTTACAGAGTCATGAGAAATTGAAACCCAAAGTACGAGATTGGCTCCATTATTATCAAATAATGGAGGTGTACAAACAAGATAGGAAAATTGGCTTCCAGGTGGAGAAATCAAAATTAGAAACTGAATTGTTAGAACCCAATACTAAGAACTTATCAAGAATGTATAATTTGCTGCTGAAATGGAATACACAAGATGAAACAGTTAAATCAGCTATGATTAAGTGGGCACAGGACATTGGCCATAATATTATGTTTGCTGACTGGGAATGGTTGTGGAACACCGGGATAAAATTTACGGCATGTAATGCTTTAAAGGAAAATATTATGAAAATGATCTATAGGTGGTACATGACCCCAGTCAAGCTAGCAAAGATTTATCATTTGCCTGATAACAAGTGCTGGAAATGTAAAGAATCTGAAGGTACTTTCTACCACCTTTGGTGGACGTGCCCAAAGATTAAGGCCTTCTGGGAAATGATATGTAATGAAATGAACAAAGTACTTAAATGTACATTCCCTAAGAAACCAGAGGCCTTTCTCTTGGGCATTGTCGGCCAATTGGTGTTAAAGAAAGATAGAATTTTCTTTATGTATGCTACAACAGCAGCAAGAATACTTATCGCAAAGTATTGGAAGACACAAGATCTACCCACCTTGGAAGAATGGCAGATGAAAGTGATGGACTATATGACATTGGCTGAGATGACTGGCAGAATCCGTGATCAGAGGAAAGAGACGGCGGAAGAGGATTGGAAGAAATTTAAAATTTATCTTAAGAACTATTATAAAATTGATGAATGCTAAAATGTCGAGGTGTTGAGAAAGAAAAAGGGATTACAGTGACATAAGAATAAGTTGAAGAAAAGACTATGAGGACACATATTTGATAAAATTATTTAGAAGCTGCTGAAATAATCTTGGAAATTGGGATGCAGAAAGGGGAGGTATGGGGGAGTCTGAGAAATGAGGGTAATGAAAAAAAGGTTAGGAAATTATACATGTTTGTTTGTCCTTTTATTTGTTTGTATTGTTTAAAAAATGCTGTAAAACCAATAAAAAATTTATATATATATATAAAAAGAGCACAATCCCCTTGGAGGGCTCGATTCCGGCGTCGTCTCCTCTGCGGAGGAGAACCCCTGGAACGTGCTGGTGGAAAGTGTGGGCGTAAAAAGCCAGCTGTCGAAATAATCCGCTGGCATGGGCCTGTGTGGGAAGAGTGCATGGAACTCGTCTTTGAGAAGCGGTTCCTCCAGAGCATAATCCGGCACCCAACTGTTGGCGCTGGCCGGGGTACCCTCCCTGGCGAGGAGATATTCTACTCCCTCCTCCCCCCATCTCGAGTCCAGAATCTCCGTGACCTCGTTGAATGTCGTGGCCCTCAGTGACTTCCCCCCCCTCTGGTGACTTTCTGCGTGGGTCTGGTGCTGTCCCTGGCTCCTGAAACCTGTGTGGGGCCTTGTAGGGTGTGAGCACCGACCTATGAAAGACCGGGTGCATTCTGGAACCTTCTGGGAGAGTCAACCAAAAAGCTACAGGATTGATCCTGGCCTCAACTTGGTATGGCCCTAGCTGTTTGTGTCCTAGCTTCTTCTTAGCTAACGACTTGGCCGGCACTGCCTGGGCCGCTAACCATACCCAGTCCCCCACCTGGATGTCTTCCCCTGCCCTCCTGTGCCTGTCTGCCTGCTCCTTGTAGGCGTGTTTAGCTAGCTCCAAGTGCCGTCGGAGTTCCTCGTGGACCTCCTGCAATTCTGCTGCTAAGTGCTCAGCTCCCTGCGGCTCCCCCTGCGCCGTCGTCTCCAACCCCGGGAAGGTTCTGGGATGTCGCCCATTGTTGGCGCAGAACGGTGTCACCCCCGTTGACGCGTGCTTCGTGTTGTTGTAGGCAAACTCGGCCAGCGGTAGGTAGTCCACCCAAGTCGCAGGCTGTTGATTGGCGTAACATCGCAGGTACTGCTGCATGATGGCGTTGACCCTCTCCGCTTGGCCGTTGGTCTGCGGATGCCTCGCCCACGCTAAGTTGATCTTGACGTTCAGGATACCCAGGAACTTCTGCCAGAAACTGGAAATGAATTGGCGGCCCCGGTCGGACAGGATGGACCGTGGCAAGCCGTGAACCCTGAACACGTGGTCTATGAACAGCTTGGCGGTCTGTTCCGCTGTGGCCACCTTCGTGCAAGGAATGAAATGCGCCATCTTGGTGAACAGGTCTACAACCACAAGTACCGCCGTCTTGCCTCGCGAACTGGGTAGATCAGTAACAAAGTCCAGCACCACCCTCTCCCACGGCTGTAGTGGCGTCTCCAGCGGTTCCAGTAGTCCCGCTGGCTTCTTGTGCACTGGTTTGGATCTCTGGCAAGTGTCACACCTGGCGACGTAATCCGCGACCTCTCCTCGCATCTGGGGCCACCAAAAGTCCCTGGCTACTAAGTCCGCCGTCTTCTCCTTGCCGAAGTGACCCGCGCTGGGTGCGTCGTGCAACTGCTGCAGGACCTTCGCGCGGAGATCGTCCCCCGGCACGTAGAGAGCACCTTTGCGGGTTAGCAGGCCGTCGCGTATCTGGAAATCGCCGTCCTTTGCTGTGCCCCTCCGCAGTTCCTCCATCTTGGATTGCGCGAACGGATCCGTCTGCAGTGCGCGACGCACCGCGTCCAGGTCCACGGCGGCTGAAGCACATGCCCATGCCTGCGGTGCGAAAATGTGCTTGGCCGCCACTGGTGCCGCTTCCTCGAGATACTGGGGTTTCCTGGAGAAAGCATCTGCTATGACATTGTTGTCTCCTGGGATGTACTCTATCCTGAAGTCGAAATCCGCAAAGAACTCCGCCCAGCGTATGTGCCTCTGGCTCTGGAGCTTCGCCGTGCGCCAATACTCTAGGTTCTTATGGTCCGTGCGGACCTGCACAGTGTGTCTGGCTCCGATGAGGAAGTGCCTCCACGCCTTGAATGCTGCATGAATGGCCAGCAACTCCCTGTCCCAGATGGTGTAGTTCTGCTCTGACTTGCTGAGCTTTCTGGAGTAGAACGCGCAAGGCCTCCAGTTCCCTTGCGGATCTTGCTGCAAGAGGACCGCCCCCACCGCTCTGTCCGATGCGACAGTCTCAACCCGCATGGGCCTGCTGGGATTCACGTGTAGCAGCTGTTCTTCGGACACGAAGAGGCTCTTAAGTCTCCGAAAGGACTGCTCCGCCTGGTCCGTCCAAATGAACTTTTTCTTCTTGGAACTGAGGGTGTCCGTGATAGCCGCCGTCTCTTTCGCGAAACCTTTGATGAACTTGCGGTAAAAGTTGGCGAAGCCGACGAACCTCTGGACTTCCTTCCGATTGTGTGGGCTCTTCCAGTCCAACACCGCGCGGACCTTGGCGCTGTCCATGGCGAGTCCCTTGTCGGACAGCCTGTAGCCCAGAAAATCCACCTCCGTCACGTCGAACTGGCACTTCTCCAGTTTGGCGTAGAGTCTGTGCTCCCTTAGCCTCTGCAGGACCTCCTTTACGTCACTCTCGTGAGCCTCCGGCGATTCCGAGAAGATCAGGATGTCGTCGAGGAAGCATACGCACTTCTTGTAAAGGAGTCCCGCTAGCACGTGGTGCATGAATGCTTGGAAACAGTGGGAGCCATTTTGGAGGCCAAACGGCATAACTTTGTATTCATAGGTGCCCAACGGCGTAAACATGGCCGTCTTCCACTCATCACCCTCCCTCATGCGTATGAGATTGTACGCGCCGCGCAGATCCAGCTTGGTGAAGATCTTCCCCTTTCGCACCGTCGCGAGCAAGTCGTCAATCTTAGGCATGGGAAATGCCTTGGGCTTTGTCATCGAGTTTATGGCCCTAAAGTCTACGATGAGCCTTTTTGGGGGCGTGTCCTTCTTCACGAAAAACACAGGACTGCCCCCCACTGCCTTGGATTCTTGGATGAATCCCCGCTTCAAATTGTGCTCTATGAACTCCCTGAGCTCCTGCATCTCGTCCTCGGACATGGAATACAGCTTCGCAGTCGGCAGCGTCGCTCCTGGCAAGAGGTCAATTGCGCAGTCGTAGGGCCGGTGGGGGGGCAACTGGTCAGCTTCCTTTTCGCAGAAGACCTCCAAAAACCCCCTGTACTTGTGGGGCACCGACTGCACCATGCCCAGGTGCAGCTGCTGCCCTTCCTCCTGGCCCTCCGCTTCCTGGCCGGACTGGATGCAGTGCTGTGCGCAGTAGGATGAACCAAAGGTGAGTTGTCGCTGGTACCACGCTAATGACGGGCTGTGTCTATCCAGCCAACTCATGCCCAACACTATAGGCGTGTCTGACAGGCGGGTGACGTTGAAACTGATGACCTCGCGGTGATTCCCAATCTGCATCACCATGGGTGGTGTCTGTTGTACCACCTGCCCGCCCAGCAGCTTCCTGCCATCGACTGTGACAACGTTTAAGGGCAGCGTGGCTGGTAGAAGCGCTATGCGATGTTCCTTGATGAACTGCACCCCCATGAAGTCTGCGTTGCTACCGGAGTCAATGCTAACAGGGACTTCCAGGGTGAGTCCATTAGGTAACTGGAGAGTTGCAGTGAGTTGCACCACTGGCTTGGGTGGTAGGGGGTCTGTAGGCTGCAAAATCGCTGGGGACTGCTTTACTGACTTGCCTGGCTGAGCCCCAGCATCTCTGCTTCCAGCCAGGCACTGTCATTTCCCTGAAACTGCTCTCCGTGGTGAGCTGCCTCTGTTACTGTTGCTAAGGCTGAAGTGTGCTTCTGGAGCCTCTGGGGACACTCTTTGGCCATGTGTTGCGCACTGTCACAGATGTAGCACTTCCTGCTCCCTCTAGGAGGCTTAGTCTTGACTGCTCCGGGCGCTGGGGCTCCGGCTGCTGTCTGAGCCTTGGCACCACCAAGCTCCATCGGTTCCTCCCCCTCCCTCAGCGGAGGCGAGGGATGCGTACGTCCCAGGTCCCTGGGAAGAAAAGGAGACGCTCTAGCCGGTGCACGCACCTGGCGACCCTCATCACTGTGCCAAGGGCGTTCTTCGTGGCGCACTCCTATCGTGAGCGCTCTCTGCACGACGTCTGCGAGGGTTTGAGGTCTGTCCCCCCTTGCCAACTCATCCTTTACGGAGCCATTGAGTCCCTCCCAGAACAAATCTCTCACTGCCACGGAGTCCTTTTCCCAGCCCAGCACATTCAGCAATGCAAAAAAGCGCGAATGGTACTGTCGTACTGTAGCCTTGCCTTGCCTCAATCCATGCATCTCGCGCCTTGCCACATCAATGTCCACGGTAGATTGGAAACAAGCGTCCATGGCTGCGATAAATGCGTCAGAATCCCTGCGGGCAGGACCATCTTCGCGCCATAAATTGCGTAGCCAGGCTTTAGCTTCCCCATGCAAGTGGGATACAATGAAGCCTACTCTCTCCTCCTCATCTCTAAAATCCTTCCGAAGCAAATGCAGCGCATATACGACGTCAGCTCTGAAACTGGGATAATGCTTCAGGTTCCCATCGAAGTGGGCTACTAAACTGCCCCCCTGCCAGCCGAGTCCAATTCCCTCTGACCTGGGCCCCGGGAACCCTTCTTTGCATGCACGCTCCCACCTGGCTTGCAGATCCTGGCATCGCGCTTCTGCTTCCTCTCCTGTCTTTTTGGAGATCAGTACTGCCGTGGAAAGCTCCACTACTGCGTTTCGCAGTTCTGTTAGTTGCTCCTCCGCAGTCATCTCTGCCAACCTTCGTGAGCTTGCAAAAAAAAATTTTTGCGTACAGAGCGGGGACTTACTGTCAGGGCTGCCTTAGGTCCCAGCTCACAAAGGACCAACGCCAGTCTCTCTTTATATACAGAAATTTTATTGCAGTTCATTTTTCGTTTCACAGCCGAGGCACGCAGCCCCACGTCCGTAACGCTAGACCGCAGAAGTCCCCTCTGAATCAGTCCCTCCCCTGCACCAGTTTAAGATGCTTGCTTTGCTCCACCTCCTCCTGTCTTTCCTTTTCCGCAGGGTCTTTCTGCCCGCTGGAGTTTCACCCCTCCTGGATTCCTCTGACGCTGAATCCACAGATGGCTCTCCTGCGGGCTTTGGGACCTGGCTCCTCCCCCGGGCTCTCCGTTTCCCCGCGCGCTTGCACATTTGAACTTGGCGCGCGCGCCCAGCTTCCAACCTTTCTCCTGATCGTTACATCACTCCTCTCACTGCTCCCCTCCCCTTCCGGGAGGATAGCTTGTTCTGACCTCCCCTCCGTTCCTGCCGACGGAGCTGCTTCCCCCTTTTTTTATTATAATTTTTTTTATTGGTTTTACAATTTTTTTAAAAACAATACAAACATATAAAAAGACATACAAACACGTATAGTTTCATAATCTTTTTTTCATAAACCTTGTTTCTCAGACTCCCCCATACCTCCCCTTTCTGCATCCCGATGTCCAAAATTTTTAGCAACTTCTAATTATTTCTCTCAAGCCTCTGTCCTCTTAATATTTCCTTCAGTCTAATCTTATATCACTGTAACCCTTTCTTTCTCAAAACCTCGACATTCTAACATTCATCAAGTTTATAATAGTCCTTAAGATAGATTTTAAATTTCTTCCATTCTTCTTCCGCCGTCTCCTTTCCCTGGTCACGGATTCTGCCAGTCATCTCAGCCAATGTCATGTAGTCTATCACTTTCATCTGTCATTCTTCCAGGGTGGGTAGATCTTGTGTCTTCCAATACTTTGCGATAAGTATTCTTGCTGCTGTTGTAGCATACATAAAGAAAGTTCTATCTTTCTTTGACACCAATTGGCCGACAATGCCCAAGAGAAAGGCCTCTGGTTTCTTAGGGAAAGTACATTTAAGTACCTTTTTCATTTCATTATATATCATTTCCCAGAAAGCCTTAATCTTCGGGCATGTCCACCACAGGTGATAGAAAGTACCTTCATTTTCTTTACATTTCCAACACTTGTTATCAGGCAAATGGTAGATTTTTGCTAGCTTGACTGGGGTCATGTACCACCTATAGATCATTTTCATAATGTTTTCCTTTAAGGCATTACATGCCGTAAATTTAATACCGGTGTTCCACAACCATTCCCAGTCAGCAAACATAATTGTCAGAGCTGCTTCCAGATCCTAGCTCACAGAGGATCACGCTAGCCAGCGGTCACTTTATAAAAGTCTTTATTGAGTTACAGTTTCCATTCTCAAGCTGCGGCGCGCAGCTCTACGTCTTATGGGTTAGACCGGCGAAGCTCCGTCTGAGTCTCCGCCCCCTGTGCACCAGCTTACTAACCTAGCTTTACTCCACCTTTTCCGCCTGACCGTTATTCTCTGGGTCCCTCTGCCCCCCGTGGTCTCTTCCTTCCGGGACTCTTCTGACGCGGACCCCCCGGACCCTCCTGTCTCCTTGCGCCGGGCTTTAGGACCTGGCTCCCTTTCAGGGCTGCTTACTGCGCCACCTTCCTGTGCATTTGAACTTGGCGCGCGCGCCCAACCTTCCACTTTCCGCCTGACCGTTTCTTCGCTCCCCGATGGAGGTGTGGCCACTCCTGACTCGTGCCCTCCCTCCTGTTGCGAGCTGCCAGCGCTCGATACCTGGCGCCCTTCTTCTCCCCTGCTCTCTGTTGGTGACGCTGGTCCCGATTTCCAACTGCTCCCCTCTGAGCCCCCTCTGGACCCTTCTCCCTGGGGTGTCCCCCTAGGCTCCCCCCTTGCTCTGGCCACTGGTGCTCCTTTCTGTGAATCTTCTGATTCACTGGAAAGACTCGGAGATCTCGGGTCGTCGTCATCACTCATCTTTTCTTCTGCCTCCTCCCCCTCGCTCTCTGTTTCCTCCCTTGCCCTCGCCTCTGCTCCTGAACCCCTGACAATAATGTTATGACCAATGTCCTGTGCCCACTTAATCATAGCTGATTTAACTGTTTCATCTTGTGTATTCCATTTCAGCAGCAAATTATGCATTCTTGACAAATTCTTGGTATTGGGTTCTAACAGTTCAGTCTCTAATTTTGATTTTTCCACCTGGAAGCCAATTTTCCTGTCCTGTTTGTAAACCTCCATTATTTGGTAATATTGGAGCCAATCTCGTACTTTAGGTTTCAATTTCTCATGACTTTGTAATTTCAATTTATCTCCATCCTGTTCCAAAATTTCCCAATACTTTGGCCATCCGACCTCCATATTAAGTTTCTTCAGTGCCTTAGCCTCCAAGGGTGACAACCATCTAGGGGTTTTGTTTTCCAACAAATCTTTATATCTTATCCAAACATTAAACAACGCTTTTCTGACAATGTGATTTTTAAAGGCCTTATGCACTTTGATTTTATCATACCATAGATATGCATGCCAACCAAATGTATTATTAAAGCCTTCTAAATCCAAGATATCTGTATTCTCGAGGAGCATCCACTCTTTCAGCCAGCAAAACGCTGCTGCTTCATAGTACAGTTTTAAGTCCGGCAGGGCAAATCCCCCTCTTTCTTTTGCATCTGTAAGTATTTTAAATTTTATTCTGGGCTTTTTGCCCTGCCAGACAAATCTCACAATGTCTTTCTGCCACCTCTTGAAACAGTCCATCTTGTCAAGAATCTGCAAAGTTTGAAACAAAAATAGCATTCTAGGCAATACATTCATCTTAATAACTGCAATTCGGCCTAACATTGACAATTTTAGATTTGACCATATTTCTAGATCTTTTTTAATTTCTGACCAACATTTTTCATAGTTGTCCTTATACAAGTTCAAATTTTTAGATGTCAAATGAACCCCTAGGTATTTCACCTTCTTAACCACTGTCAAACCTGTCTCTTCTTGAAATTTCTCCTTCTCCATGACTGTCAAATTTTTTTCTAAGACTTTAGTTTTTTGTTTGTTCAGTTTAAGTCCGGCTACCTGGCCAAATTGTTGAATTATCTCCAACACTCTTTTCGTACTAGTGTTTGGCTCTTGTAAGGTCAATACTAAGTCATCTGCGAATGCCCTTAACTTGTAATGTTTAGCTCCGACCTGTACACCTTTAACCTGCTGGTCATTTCTAATCATATTCAGCAACACCTCCAGAACAGAAATGAAAAGCAATGGAGAAATTGGGCACCCCTGTCGTGTTCCTTTTTCTATCTTAAGTTCCTCCGTTATCACATTATTTACAATCAGCTTAGCTTTTTGTTCAGAATATATTGCACCCATACCATTCTCAAAACCTTGGCCTACCCCCATCCCATGAAGATTCTTTTTCATAAAACTCCAAGAAATATTGTCAAAGGCTTTCTCCGCGTCCACAAAAATCAGCACTGCTTTAGTGTTTATGTTCACCTCTAGCAATTCCAGAATGTCTATTATATTCCTTACATTGTCCGATAAGTGCCTTTTTGGGAGAAAGCCTGCTTGGTCCTTATGAATCTTCTCCATCAACACTCTTTTAAGTCTTTTTGCCAAAATGTCTGCAAAAATTTTATAATCCACATTAAGTAATGATATTGGGCGGTAGTTCTTAAGTTGAGTCTTTTCAGTCTCTGTCTTTGGTATGAGTGAAATATACGCTTCTTTCCACGATTCTGGTGCCTTTTCCCCCTCTGAAATCTCGTTGCAGACTTCCTTTAACGGTTGAACCAACCACTCCTTCAAAGATTTATAGTATCTGGAAGTCAGTCCATCTGGCCCTGGAGACTTGCCCAATTGCATGTCTTGAATGGCACCCTCTATCTCTTGTTCTGTTATTCTCTGGTTTAAATCCACCTTGCTTTGATGAGAGATTTTTTGTAATCCATATTTTTTAAGGAATTTATCTATGTCCTCTTCATTTTGTGGTCCTTGAGAATAAAGTTTTTTGAAATAACTCAGAAAACAGTTTCTAATCTCATTGGGTTTAGATATGTTCTTTCCATCCACTTCTAGGCTTGTAACTGTATTTAGTTTCTGCCTTTTCTTCAATTGCCATGCCAGAAGTTTGCCACATTTATCTGCTGATTCGAATGTTTTTTGTTTCACTTGCTTTATCTTCCATTCAATCTCTTGATTCATCAATTCCATATATTGTGTTTGATATAACTTAATCTCTCTCAAAATCTCCTGGGACTTTGGTTTTGATCTTAATTTTTTCTCTCCTTCTTTTATCTTTTCCAAAATCTTTTCCTTCTTCTCATTCTGCTTTCTCTTTTTTATTGAATTTTGTTGAATCAAGAATCCTCGCATCACAGCTTTACTTGCGTCCCAGATCACTCTTTTTTCCACATCGGCCTTTAGATTTATTTCAAAATAGTCCTTTAAAGTTTTTTGGGCCTTCATGTGGATCTCCTTATCTCGAAACAGGGTGTCATTCATCCTCCATCTAAATTGACCAGTTGTTGTAAGTTTCATTTCCATCTTCACGGCGTTATGGTCGGAGCAAGTTTTTGGGCAGATTTCTACCCTCCTAATCTTTGGAGCCATCCCACTAGTGATCCAAATTTGATCAATTCTGGTCCAGGTCATCATTGCTTGAGAGAAAAAAGTTCCCTCTCTCTCAAGAGGGTTCCTTGTTCTCCATATGTCTATTAGGTCCATATTTTCCGTCATTTCAAAGAAGGTCTTCGGAAGTCTCCCTTCCTTGGAGATTGTCAGTCTTTGTGCCTTGTCCATATTTGTAGAAACTACACCGTTCATGTCTCCCATAATTATCATATTGTAATCCAAATAGTCCATCAGAGTTTCATGAAGTTTCTTGAAGAATTCCGCCTTGCCTTCATTTGGTGCATAAATTCCAACTATTAAGAATTTTTCTCCTTGTACTTGTATTTCAACTGCCAGATATCTTCCTTGTTCATCTTTAAACATCATTTTTGGAACCCATTTCTCTTTTACATAGATCACGACTCCTCTTTTCTTAACTTTATCCGATGAAATGAATTCTTGTCCTAATCTTTTATTTATGAGTAGTTTCCTGTGTGCTCTGGTTACATGGGTTTCTTGTAAACAAATCAAGTCCAATTGTTCTCTTTTCAAAATATGAAACACTTGACGTCTCTTCAAAGGCATGTTCAGCCCATTACAAGTCCAGCTAAGGAATTGCAGAGCCGTCTTGTTATTTTTCTGTTACTCCTCCAACCGCTCCAAGTTGTTGCTCTTCCTCTGATGGTGATGGGTTAAGTCCAAACGATAGGTTCAGAATGTCTAGTGCTCTCCTTTGTTCTGCAATTGGATCCACAGTTCCCTTCTGTAAGTCCTCTTGGTTTCTTTCCAAGAATCTCTCTTTGTCTTGTATTGTCTTTATTTTCACCTTCTTTCCCTTATAGTCAAAAGACAGTCCTTGTGGGAACTCCCACCTGAAAGGGATGATGTTCTTCTTCAGCAGGTAAACCAAATCCTTATAGAATGTTCTCAACTCCAAGATATGTTTAGGGATGTCTTTAAAAATCTGTATGGATGAATTTTCAATTTGCAAGGCCTTTTGGTAGTGTAATTTTAATATTTTATCTCTTTCTTCCTTAGATCTAAGGGTAATCAAACAGTCCCTCGGGGTCTTTCTGTTCTGTCTTCTGCCCAGTCTAAATGCTGTTGTAATCTTAAATTCTTCCTCCTCCAAGTCTTCCCAGAAACCAGCAAACTCTTGTGTTAAAAACTCCACCAGGTTGTCTCCTTCGCTCTCGGGAATCAGTCTTAATTTCAGATTTCTTTCCTTTCTCTGTAATTCCCACAAAGCCAGAGTTACATCATGTTCATGAACCTTTTTAGCAATTGGTTCTAAGTTCTCTTGAGTCTCTCCAGCAATAGTTCTAGCTTCCTCTGCAATTTTACGTGTTGCAGAATTTTCTTGAACCAGCCTGTTTATAGATTCTGTATTCAAGTCCAATCTTGCTGTTAGTTCTGTTAATTTCTGTGTATTTTCTGTACTCTGCTTTGTCAAGGTCTCCAAAGATTGATTTATCTTGAGTAACGCTTGTGTCACTGACTCCATAGAGGCAGCTGTCACTTTTTCTTGTCCTGTTATTCCTGTAGGAGTTACGCCTGTAATTGAGCCTCTTTTCTTTTGTTGCTGTTGCTGGTGTTGTTGCTGGTAGAGCTGCTGTTGCTGGTAGAGCTGCTTCCCCTGACACACTGGAACCCCCCCCCTCCGCTACGCTCTTTAGGGGAAGCCGGTCCCGATCTCCTGCTGCTGCTTCGGGATTCCCTATTTGCTCCTTCCCCCTGATGAGTCCCCCCTGGGGCTCCTCTTGTCTTGGCTACAGGCGCCCCCTCCTGGGAATCCCCCGATTCGCTGGAAAGGCTCATGGAATCCCTCGGGCCACCGTCCTCCTCTTCCTCGCTGTCCTCGGACTCTTCCCAATAGTCCTCCCTCTCCTGCCTCCCACGTGCCTCTGCTCCTGAACCCCTGACAGCGCCATAAATTGCGCAGCCACGATTTAGCTTCCCCATGCAGATGAGTTATTATGAAGCCTACTTTCTCCTCCTCATCTCTAAAGTCTCCCCTTCGCTCTCCATCTCCTCTCTCCCCTGTACCTCTGCTCCTGAGCCCCTGACAATTATATTACATTTCCCAGAAAGCCTTAACCCTTGGGCACGTCCACCATAGGTGAAAGAATTTTCCTTCAGTTTCTTTACAATTCCAACACTTATTGTCTGGCAAATGATATATTTTTGCAAGCTTGATTAGGGTCATGTACCACCTGTAAATCATTTTCATAATATTTTCTTTCAGGGCATTACATGCCGTAAATTTCACACCAGTGGTCCTCAAATTGGTGTTTTTGGGGTTAGAATGCACATTCACCCCAAAATCGCAGAAATGTTTGTTACCAGCCCAAATCAACCATAGGTAAACATATGGTAACATGTCAATAGAAAAAGGACGAATAAGCTTTGATTGCTCTTTCGGTGTTCATTCACCCACAAATAGCAAAGCGGTGTGTAATGGTTGGGAGTTACTCGTGCGTAATCCTGCTCTGTTTGAGCATCGGGTTGCTTGGTTAAACCCTCCGGACTACGCAGCCCATGGTAGCGTGGCTGCTCTTAGTCACTTGTAGAATCTGACTGTGGGCATTTCTTAAAGCGTTGCCAACATAAGAGTTGTTTGACGCCCAATCGTTTCCGCCTCTCACTGCGCGGGAGTCTCCTGCGCAGGGTGGGCGTGGGCAGTGGGGTGCTTGGGCTCTCCTCACTAACTTCCAACGAAGAGTCCTGGAGCCCCTGCACCTCCCTGTCCCGTTGCTCTCCTGGATCCCTGGTGTTACACTCATTCTCTTCCCCTTCTTCCCGGCTAAGTCTCCCTCTAGCGCTTGGACCTTCCCCTGCAGAATCCGAGACCCTCTCCTTCTCCCGTGCCTCTGATGGCAGTTCCCTGACATCCACCTCCCTCCCAGGGCCCCCTTCACTCCCCCTCCGACCCGGGGGCTCTGTTGCAGCCTCTTCTCTGGTCGGCGAGCCAAGGAAACCCCTGAAAGAGCTGTCCTCCTCATCTGTGGGTGTGAACACCTCTTCCCACCTGCTAAGGTTCCCACCCAAGGAATGACTCTCCCAATCCGATTCTTCTTCGGATTCTGAAAACCCTTCGAAACTCTCTTCCTCCTCCGTCGTGCCGAACTGTTCTTCCCAGAATCGCTCTAAGGGCTTGGGTTTATCTGGGAACTGTCGGTGGAACACTTCCACCATATGCTCGTCGCCAACTGCCTCTGCCGGCACCCACGTGTTTTCCGACCAGGGCTCTCCTTCCCACGCCACCAAGTACTGCACCTGCCGCCCTCACCACCTTGAATCCACTATCTCTGCGGCCGAGCTCTGGTGTTCCCTCTCTTCTACCTGTGGTTGTGGCAAGACTTCTACCTCCCGCCCCTCTAATTCCCGCCCCTCTCTGTGCGGTGAGAGCAAGGACCTGTGGAACACGGGATGTATTTTCATGTTGTTGGGCAACCTGAGCTTGAACGCCACTGGGTTTATCTGTTGTATAACTTCAAACGGGCCCAGTCTTCTGGGCTGCAACTTCTTGCACCCTCCCTTAAAGGGTAACCCTTGAGTGGACAACCACACGCGATCCCCCACCCTAATGGTTTCCCCTTCCCTCTGGTGTTTATCTGCTTGCTTCTTGTAACTGGCTTTAGCCCTTTCTAGGTTCATCTTGAGCTGTTGATGTAACGCTTCCATTTCTTCCACAAACTGTTCAGCAGCAGGTACACTCCAGCTCTGTTCCTCATTGCCCGGGAACGCCCTGGGATGACACCCATAATTGGCCAAGAAGGGGCTCATACTGGTGGACACATGTTCAGCATTATTGTACGCAAATTCTGCTAGCGCTAGTTTCTCTACCCAATCATTCTGCCTTTCGCTAACGAAGCAGCGTAAGTATTGCTGGAGTACACTGTTTGCCCTTTCCGCCTGCCCATTGGTTTCTGGGTGTCTCGCTGTCGAGAAGCTTACCTCGACTTGCAGTAGGCTCATGAGCTTCCTCCAGAACCGGGAAGTAAATTGTTTTCTGCGGTCAGATAAAACCCTCAAGGGGGCGCCATGCAGCCTAAAAATGTGTTCTACAAACAACCGTGCCGTTTCTTCCGCCGTCACCGCATGGGAGCAGGCGATAAAGTGGCACATTTTGGTTAGCAAGTCTACTACTACCATCACTGCTGTTTTTCCCCTTGATTTGGGCAAATCCGTCATGAAATCAATTGACACCACCTCCCAGGGTTTGTTTGGCGTGGGTAAGGGTTCCAGCAAACCTGCTGGCATCGTGCGTTCCCCTTTGGCCCTCTGGCAGCGGTCACACCCTCTTACATATTCACGTACACCTTCCCTCACCCGTGGCCACCAAAATTGTCGGGTCACCAGCATCATGGTTTTGTGTTGCCCAAAATGTCCCGCTGTGGGGGTGTCATGTAGTTGTTTGAGTACCCTTCTTCTTAGAGCCTCCCCCGGTACGTACATCACCCCCCTGTAGTACAACACCCCTTCCTTCTCCTCAAACCCCTCTGGTGCTCCCCTCCCCTCTTGGAGTTCCCTGATTTTAGTCCGGGCGAATTCATCGTCCCTAGTGAGTCCTGCCAGTTCTCTCGTGCCCACTAGAGTACCCCCACACACCCATCGGTCCTCAGGTATGACGTGGCGGGTCTCCGGCGGCCCTTCTCCTTAGAAGTACTCTGGTTTCCGCGAAAGAGCGTTTGCTCCCACGTTTTGCTGGCCGGGCACATACTGGATTTCGAAAGAAAACTTGGAAAACTCCTGCGCCCAGCGAATCTGTCTCTGGTTGAGCACCTGTGCTGTCCGCCAATATTCCAAGTTCTTGTGATCTGTGCAGACCTGGATCTTATGCTGCACCCCTATCAGCAGAAGGTGCCACCGACGAAAGGCGGCGTAAATTGCTAGCAGTTCTCGGTCGTACACGGTGTAGTTTTGTTCCGACTTGCTCAGCTTCCTCGAGAAGAAGGCGCACGGTTTCCATTCTTGCTGGCTCAGTCCTGGCTGCAACAGAACCGCCCCGATGGCTCTTTCTGACGCGTCCGTCTCCAACCTCATAGGTTTCTCCAAATCCACATGTAGTAATTGTTCCTCCGACGCGAATGCCTTCTTCAATCTTTCAAAGGATTGCTGGGCTTCCTCCGTCCACACAAACTTTCTCTTACTACTGAGACAGTCCGTGATTGGGGCCGTCAAGTGTGCGAAGTTCTTGATGAACGTCCAGTAGAAATTGCCAAAACCTAGGAATCTCTGCACATCCTTTCGTGTCTTTGGGGTCTTCCACTCCAATACTGCTTGCACCTTGCTTGGGTCCATCGCTAAGCCTTTGTCAGATAGCATGTACCCCAGGAACTCCACCTCTCGGGCATGAAACTGACATTTCTCTAGCTTGACCCACAACTGGTGTTTCTGCAAATGTTGTAGCACTTCCCTGACATCTCTCACATGTTGCTCCTCATTTTCTGAATAAATCAAGACGTCGTCCAGGAATGCTACACAGTTCTTGTAAAGCAGAGACCCCAACACGTGGTGCATGAACGCTTGAAAACAGGCGGAGCCTGACTGTAATCCGAAAGGCATAACGAGATATTCAAAGGCCCCCAGGGGTGTGAACATGGTGGTCTTCCATTCATCCCCCTCTCTCATCCGGATTAAGTTGTAAGCCCCCCTCAGATCTAGCTTGGTGAAATTCTTTCCCTTCCTCACTCTTGTCAGAATGTCATTGATTCTGGGCATCGGGAAAGTCACAGGTTCTGACACCAAATTTACCCCCCTGAAGTCCACGACCAGCCTCGGTTTATCAGTGTCCTTTTTGTCCACAAAAAATACTGGACTGCCCCCCACTGCTTTTGACTCTCTTATAAACCCTCTCTTTAGGTTCTTGTCGATAAAGTCCCGTAACTCCTTCATCGCTATGGGGGTGGGTTTCCCCTGAGCATCCAGCGACCGTCGTTCTTCCAGCCTCGCTGTCAGGATGGCTATGTGCTCTTCCAAATCGCAGTTTCTCTCCTCCAGGGATTGGCCTCCAGCTGCCCCTCCCCTGGCTCCAGCTCCTCCGGTCTTACTCATGATGCCCCCTTCTGCTTGTTGCGCACGAGCAACTTTCAGGGTCAGTCAGAATGCTGTAATGGTTGGGAGTTACTCGTGCGTAATCCTGCTCCGTTTGAGCATCGGATTGCCTGGTTAAACCCTCCGGACTACGCAGCCCATGGTAGCGTGGCTGCTCTTAGTCACTTGTAGAATCTGACTGTGGGCGTTTCTTAAAGCGTTGCCAACATAAGATTTGTTTGACGCCCAATCGTTTCCGCCTCTCACTGCGCAGGAGTTTCCTGCGCAGGGTGGGCGTGGGCAGCGGGGTGCTTGGGCTCTCCTCGCTAACTTCCAACGAAGAGTCCTGGAGCCCCTGCACCTCCCTGTCCCGTTGCTCTCCTGGATCCCTGGTGTTACACTCATTCTCTTCCCCTTCTTCCCGGCTAAGTCTCCCTCTAGTGCTAGGACCTTCCCCTGCAGAATCCGAGACCCTCTCCTTCTCCCGTGCCTCTGATGGCAGTTCCCTGACACGGTGTAATAAGCCTAAACAAAGCCAAACAAGTTGTTTTGGTTTCCAACTACATAGAGAGAAGAATCTTGGATTTCGCTTACTTCAAGTCGTGTTCTTTGCTGTTAATGCACATTGACACAGAAATCGCAAAGTGTGTGTAATGAGACCAAAATAACACAACACCATCTTTTCGCTTCCATATGCGTAGAAAGAAGACGAATAGGCTTTGATTGGGCTTTTTTCAATTCGCATGGTGTTATTTGGGTGTGCGCCAGCATCACCCCAAACGAAAGCAAAAAAGTTTTTTTGGGTTCCATCTACATAAAAAGAAGATGATAAAGCTCTGATTGGGCTCATTTCAAATTGGTGTTTTGCGGGTTAGAATGCACATTCACCCAAAAATCGCAGAAATGTTTGTTACCAGCTCAAATCTGCTGGGAAAAAGCACCAATGATAAAGCCAGCTGCAGGTGGCTGGAATGCAAAACAGGATGTTGTTGTTTCAAACTGTACTGTTGGGAAAAAGGGGGAGTCTATTCTCTGTACTGAGCACCGGATGTTAGCTCAGAGTGTCATCTGACCTGTGCTAGAAGCACAGGGGAGGAGTTATGACTCTTCTGATGGAGTCTGAAGGGTGCAGTCACGTTTCTTTGTACTGCTGAATGACAGGAATAAAAGACATGTAAATAGGACTCCTGTCTGTCTCATTTCCCCTCCCTGGGGGGGAAAGCAAGGAGAGAGAAGCAGAGGGTGTGTTCTCCTCACATCTAACGAGGAGAATCACCGGTTTACGACCTAGCCTGCCGGGAGTAGCAGACGGAAGGTAAACAAGTATCTCGCTCAGTTTGCCCGTGAAGGCCAGTTTACCTCTGACTGTGAGCTGAGATACTGACATATGGCAGCTTTCGGTGGTTGCAATTCATCGAACATCTGCATGAGAGGCTGGTGGATTGTCCTCCTCTGCTCCAAGGGAGAAAATAGCGTCTGAGAGCAGCCAGAAGCTGAACAGACGGCTGGACCCAGAGGAAAGTGTTTTCCAAGCAACGGAGCTCAAGGTATGCTGCATTTCGGGCTAAAAGTTAGAGATAAGCTTTCAAGTATGCACAGTTGCTAAGCGACGCTCGTCAGAGACGTGGAAATTTACTGGCTGCGCAGATGGCTCTGAGAGAGGGCCTGGGAAGCGAAAGTTTTGTTTTGACTATGTCTTCGATGCTGTGCAAGGTCTGAGAAACAGCTTGCAGCTTGCCTGGAAAGGCAGTAAACAAGTCCAGCAGAGGCTATTGGAGTTTTAGCAAGGCTGGAAAGTGAGACAGAGGCTTGGCTTCAAGATGGATGCCAAGAAGGGGGGAGCCCTGCCTTATTCATCTCCCCTGACCAGTGGCAGTTATTCATCATGGTCTGGAAAGACGACTACCCCAGAAGGGGTGAGCAAGGATGATGCTGGCCAAGTTCCTAAGAGCTCATCGAAAACTGAGGAGAGCTTTGACCCTAGATGGGGGAGCGAAGGAACTGTTCCAGCTGCACTGGAAGTGAAGGACAGGGGGAGGGAAGAACAGAGTTCAAATCTCCCCGCTGCTGAAGCTACTGAGGAGCGAGTTGTAGCATTGAGCGCTGTCCGATGTTACAATTGTGGACAGACTGGGCATCTACAGCGAAACTGTAGGAAGCCGCGCCAGTCAAGAGGAGCGAAGAGCAGCTCTACGAAGCCTGAGGCGTCAGGCAAAAGCCGTACCAAGTGCCAGGTGAAACCTGCAAAGGCTATGATGGCGAAAGGAACCACGCCAGATGTTGGGAACGCGTTCATAATCGACACTGGCTGTACAAAACACATGTACCCGCACAGAGAACTGTTTTCAACGTTGAAGAAGCAAAGCTTCACTGTGAAACAGGCCAACGGTCAGGAGCTGAAAGCGACCGGGATTGGGACTGTGTATCTTGAGAGTCTGAACTTGACTATAAACAATGTTTACCTGGTTCCAGAACTGAGATTTAATCTGCTGAGTGTGTCGCAGATTGCAAAGAAAGGACTGAAACTGTCCTATGATGCTAAAAGCTGCAAGATCTACAAAGATGGAGAACTGTTTCTTACTGCCAGAGAGAAGGATGGACTGTATTTGTTGACTTTTGATCAAAGTGATTACATGAAATGTAATTCTTCTGGTTCTAACGAAATCTCTCTTGCAGGTGTGACCAGTGTGAGCACCAGGAAGGTGACCAAGAAGGTCGACAGAGCATTTCAGCGGGTGTATGCTGATGTGATTGGTCCTCTAGAACCATCTAGAGGCGGTTCAAAATATTACCTTGTGTGTGTGGATTGTTTTACTAATTATTCTTGGGTTTTTGTGATGGAAAAACCGCAAGAGACCTTAGAAAGGTTTCAGGAGTTTTGTGACAAGGTTAAAAATATGCATGATGCTAACATTGATTGTCTCTTCACAGATGAGAAACAAGTTTTTCTGTTACAGAAGTTTCAGAAGTTCCTGGATGGAAAAGGGATAGACCACAAAGTTGCTGTTTCAACCGAAGCATGGAACAGGGGGGTCTGTGTGAGGGTGAACAAAGAATTGCAAAAGGGGATGCATGCGCAATTGCTGAGTTCACATTTGCCACATGAATATTGGGCCGAGTCGCTAGCGTCCTATGTTCACATGTGGGTGAGAAAGGTCTCAACAGAGTTGGGATGTTCTCCTTTTGAGAAGCTGTTCCATAGAAAACCTTCTGTTGACTATTTTAAGGTTTTCGGGTCTCATGTGAGAACAGAAGCTCCAGGTGGAGTAAAGAATGCCAGAGGCATTTTTGTGGGTAATGAAAAGGGTCTCTACAGAGTACTTTTGTCTGAATGTGGCCAGGTGATTCTCACAAAGTTTCTTGAGAGTGCTCCAGTACAAGAGCGGGTAGTTGTACACACATTTCCCACAGGTGACAATTCAGATGATGATTTTTCTGATTACACAGATTACAGTGGTACTGATGATGACAGTGATAGCTCAGAGAGTTCAGTTGTAACAGTCATTGAGAGTAAATCTCACACAATGGATAGACCTTCACAGGTGAAGGAGGAACCACTGTTTGCCATTGCTACTGGTTCTCAACAAAGTCCAGAGGTTGAACCAGTGAGCACAGAGGATCAGAACCTCATACGCAGGTCTGAGAGAGTCACAAAGGGTGTACCACCAAAGAGGTACTCAAAAGAGTTTGCTAACTTAGCTGTTGCATGTGTTGCTATTGTTAACAACTCAAAGCAGGTTAAAGCAGTGTCTAAGTCAGAGACAAAGACACAACAGAGAGTAGCTAACCAAGGTAATGCAGAAGCACTCATTCCTTGGAAGCCAGACAACCAGAGAGGTACACTGGTGAAACCAGTGGTGGGGAGTTCCAAGGGTGGAACTGAAACAACAGGGGACTGTTATATGTATAACAACTGTTTGTTTTCTAATCTGGATCATGTTTTGCCTATTGATGCTTTTGGGGGAGGATGTTGGGAAAAAGCACCAAGGCAAAAGCCAGCTGCAGGTGGCTGGAATGCAAAACAGGATGTTGTTGTTTCAAACTGTACTGTTGGGGAAAAGGGGGAGTCTATTCTCTGTACTGAGCACCGGATGTTAGCTCAGAGTGTCATCTGACCTGTGCTGGAAGCACAGGGGAGGAGTTATGACTCTTCTGATGGAGTCTGAAGGGTGCAGTCACGTTTCTTTGTACTGCTGAATGACAGGAATAAAAGATATGTAAATAGGACTCCTGTCTGTCTCATTTCCCCTCCCTGGGGGGGGGAAGCAAGGAGAGAGAAGCAGAGGGTGTGTTCTCCTCACATCTAACGAGGAGAATCGCCGGTTTACGACCTAGCCTGCCGGGAGTAGCAGACGGAAGGTAAACAAGTATCTCGCTCAGTTTGCCTGTGAAGGCCAGTTTACCTCTGACTGTGAGCTGAGATACTGACAAAATCAAGCATACGTAAACATATGGTAACATCTCAATAGAAAAAGGACGAATAAGCTTCGTTTGCTCTTTCGGTGTTCATTCACCCAGAAATAGCAAAGCGAAGTGTAATAAGCCTAAACAAAGCCAAACAGGTTGTTTTGGTTTCCAACTACATAGAAAGAAGAATCTTGGATTGCGCTTACTTCATGTCGTGTTCTTTGCTGTTAATGCACATTGACACAGAAATCGCAAAGTGTGTGTAATGAGACCAAAATAACGCAACACCATTTTTTCGCTTCCATATGCGTAGAAAGAAGACGAATAAGCTTTGATTGGGCTTTTTTCAATTCGCATGGTGTTATTTGGGTATGCGCCAGAATCACCCCAAACGAAAGGAAAAAGGTGTTTTGGGTTCCATTTACATAAAAAGATGATGATAAAGCTCTGATTGGGCTTATTTCAAATTGGTGTTTTTGGGGTTAGAATGCACATTCAACCAAATATCGCAGATGACCTGTTTGTTATAAGCCCAAATCAAGCATAGGTGTTTTGGTTCCATCTCAATAGAAAAAGGACGAATAAGCTTCGATTGCTCTTTCGGTGTTCATTCACCCACAGCCAAGCGGTGTAATAAGCCTAAGCAAAGCCAAACTGGTTGTTTTGGTTTCCAACTACATAGAAAGAAGAATTTTGGATTGCGCTTACTTCATGTCGTGTTCTTTGCTGTTAATGCACATTGACACAGAAATCGCAAAGTGTGTGCAATGAGACCAAAATAACACAACATCATCTTTTTGCTTCCATATGCGTAGAAAGAAGACGAATGCTTTGATTGGGCTTTTTTCAATTCGCATGGTGTTATTTGGTTGTGCACCAGAATTACCCGCAACCAAAGCAAAAATGCCTTTTGTTTCCATCTACATAAAAAGGAGATGATAAAGCTCTGATTGGGCTTATTTCAAATTGGTGTTTTGGGTGTTAGAATGCACATTCACCCAAAAATCACAGAAATGTTTGTTACCAGCCCAAATCAAGCATAGGTGTTTTGGTTCCCTCTCAATAGAAAAAGGACGAATAAGCTTCGTTTGCTCTTTCGGTGTTGTCAGGGAACTGCCATCAGAGGCACGGGAGAAGGAGAGGGTCTCGGATTCTGCAGGGGAAGGTCCTAGCACTAGAGGGAGACTTAGCCGGGATGAAGGGGAAGAGAATGAGTGTAACACCAGGGATCCAGGAGAGCAACAGGACAGGGAGGTGCAGGGGCTCCAGGACTCTTCGTTGGAAGTTAGTGAGGAGAGCCCAAGCACCCCGCTGCCCACGCCCACCCTGCGCAGGAGACTCCCGCGCAGTGAGAGGCGGAAACGATTGGGCGTCAAACAACTCTTATGTCGGCAACGCTTTAAGAAAAGCCCACAGTCAGATTCTACAAGTGACTAAGTGCAGCCACGCTAATATGGGCTGCGTAGCCCGGAGGGTTTAACCAGGCAATCCGATGCTCAAACGGAGCAGGATTACGCACGAGTAACTCCCAACCATTACAGGTGTTCATTCACCCAGAAATAGCAAAGTGAAGTGTAGTAAGCCTAAAGAAAGCCAAACAGGTTGTTTGGGTTTCCAACTACATAGAAAGAAGAATCTTGGATTGCGCTTACTTCATTTCATGTTCTTTGCTGTTAATGCACATTGACACAGAAATTGCAAAGTGTGTGTAATGAGACCAAAATAACACAGCACCATTTTTTCGCTTCCATATGCGTAGAAAGAAGACGAATAAGCTTTGATTGGGCTTTTTTCAATTCGCATGGTGTTATTTGGGTGTGCACCAGAATCACCCCAAACGAAAGCAAAAAGGTTTTTTGGGTTCCATCTACATAAAAAGAAGATGATAAAGCTCTGATTGGGCTTATTTCAAATTGGTGTTTTTGTTGGTTTCTGCTCTCTTCACTGTGCAGCGAAGTGCTTGTCACAAGACAATGTTTACATTCCACAGTCAGAGTACTGTCGGGTTTTCCCACGGGAATGGGAAACTGGATGTGACGTACACTGGTTTCCTGTTTTTCACTGACTCTCTCGGTGTTCTTCATTCCGAGGAGAAGGACGGTTGCTTCTCTGCTCCCGCAGAGGCAAGATGCATGTTTGTAATTTCTCTACATTGAACTGAAAATAAAGCAACATTAAGCATGTGGCACGTACTGCTCATCATTCCGTTGTGCACAGGACTCTGCAGTTACAACATTTTTGGTTCCGGGCCCAGAAAGACGCAATCAAACTGAAGAATGGAGACTCCAGAAGTCGAGTCGGAATGCCGGCAGAGGAACAGACAAACGGATCGGCGTTATCTGCTCTGCGCGTCAAGTTTGATTGATGGAGGTATGTGCTCATGCTCCGGGCAGCCTGCCAGCTTCTAGTTTATGGTTTTATGGCTGGATTTTGAACTTTTGAAGCCGTTTTTGCCGCGATACAGGCAAAGGCACTAAGTCACAGGCTCACAGGCTTGGTGGCTGGGAAAGCGAAAGTACTTTTCACAAGTGCTTTTGGAAGCAGCTGTACTGTGACGCAGCTTGATTAAAGTAGCAATGATGGCTAATGCAAAGCTGGCTGATGCTTTTGGGATTCCTAAGCTCAATAAGAAAAATTATACGGACTGGGTACTTTATGCAGAGGCTGTTCTGTGGAAGGAAGGTCTGTTTAATGTTATTACAGACAACCCCCCAGCTCCAATTACAGATGAATGGGCTACAAAGGATTCCAAAGCAAGGGGAACGCTTACGTTGATAGTATCCCCAGAAGAGCTCTGTCTGTTGCGTGGAAAGACCACAGCCAGAGAAATTTGGGACACTTTAAGAGAGGCTCACTTGAGGACAGAGGCTGGTTCCTCAATGTACTACTATGCCAAGCTGCATGGTATGGCTCTTGCTGAAGGTGGAGATGTGAGTACACACCTGATGGAGATGCAAAATCTGAGACATGAGTTGCAACAGAGAGGACTCAACTTTCCAGAGGCTGTGTATTCCTTTATGATACTACATTCTTTGGGTCCAAGTTGGGAGTCCGTTGCCACTCAGATTGCTGTTCAGCCAACTGCTCAGCTCACAGTAGCCTATGTTACTGCCGTGATCCAGAATGAAGCAGATCGCCGGGGTGCTAGCTGCATGGGTATGGGGGAGTCTTCACAGACGTCATCCCAGAGTGCAGTGGAACCACCAGAGGGCGCCAAAGCTTTGAAGGCAGTGAAATGCTACTCGTGTGGACGTCTAGGCCATATGAAGAGGGAATGCAGATATCCCAGGGCCAAGACAGAGCAGCGCAGCGGACGTTCATCGCGTGGGAAAGGCCAAAGCAAAGGCAAAGGTCCGGTGTCCAGGACAACGCAGCACAAGGCAATGGTCTCACGCTTCACTCCAAAGGTTGCAAAGGTCCAGAAGACGTCTAGATCTTTCTTCGTTGTTGATTCAGCAGCTACCCACCACATGTGCAACGATAAGCGACTGTTCGTGTCTTTTACACCGCAGGAAGGTGCAATTCACCAGGCGGATGACCACACAATCCCCAGTCAAGGCTACGGAACTGTTGTACTTCACAGTTTGGACTTATCGATACAGGATGTACTGTACGTTCCAGATGCCACACACAATCTTCTAAGTGTGATGCAGCTGAATGAACGGAACATTGACGTTTCCTTCAAGAACAAGAAATGCACCATCACAAAGAAAGACGATTATGTATTGCATGCTGAAAATGTTGATCGTTTGTTTGTATTGTATTATGATGATGTGCAGAATGATACTTGTTGCATTGCAGGTTCTAACAAAAGTTTGCATGCAGGATGTATTCATGATTTTCACTGAAAATTTGGTCATTTGCATTTTGAGGCAGTATCTAAAATGCCTGCCTTGGTTGAAGGTATGACTATTAAACCCTGCAGGTACCACATGAAGTGCAAAGCATGCGCAGCAAACAAGGTGAAAATGGCTGCGAAAGGTAAGGTGTCTAGTAGGCAAGCTACAGAACCATACCAGGTTGTTCATGCTGATTTAGTTGGTCCACTATCGCCCTCTTTGGGTGGAAATAGGTTCTTCATGGTTCTCATTGATGCATTTTCCAGGTATATTTATGTGTACAATCTCAAGCAGAAATCAGAGGCTTTTCAAAGGTTTAAGGAATTCTGTGCTTGGTTGGAAAATGTGCATGGTAAGAAGATAAAAACTCTTTTCACTGATCGCGGGGGAGAATTCACTTCTCAGCAGTTTGAAGCTTTTCTGACTGAGAAAGGAATTCAACACGATTTGTCCAGTCCTCGCTCGCCATGGCAGAATGGACTTTGCGAAAGGGCAAATCAGACATTGCTTCAAGGGTTAAAAACCTTGCTGCATGATGCCAATCTTCCAGAGAGTTATTGGGCCGAATCTCTCTCGTGTTTTGTTTACAGTTACAATCGCAGATTATCTTCAGCGATTGGTTGTACCCCCTATGAGAAAATGTTTGGCAAGAAACCATACATCAAGCACATGAAAATTTTTGGTTCGGACATGTGGGTTCACTCGCCACAAAACTCCAAGTTAGACAAGCGTGGATTGCATGGTATCTTTCTAGGTTATCAGAAAGGTTCTTACAGAATAATGATGACTGACTCTATGACAATTAAGCTGACAAGAAGTGTTGAGTACAATGCCAAGTGGGGGGAGAATGTGGGAATTTTTCAATGTTATCCTGATGACAGTGATGAGACTGAGGATAAGCAACAGCAAAAGCAGCGACAGCAACCCACACCCACTGATGAAGGTTCTGATTCTGAGTCTGAATCTGAATCGGATACTTCAGAGGATTTCAAGAGTGCGAAAGCCTCTATGCGACCCTCTGAAAGCTCTGATCAGGAATTGGAAGAACCATTGTTCACAATAGGCCACTTTTCTCCTAAGAAGGAAGAGGAAAGTGTTGAAGACCAAAGGCTAATTCGCAGGTCACAAAGAGCCACAAAAGGCAGACCTCCAAAGAGATTTGCTGATGAATTTGCTAAGACAGCAGTAGCAGCTGTTAAAAGCTCCAAGAAGGTATTTGAACCTTCAAGTTTCCAAGAAATCCAGGATTTGGATTCTAAGGAAGCTGAGCCATGGTTAAATGCCATGAAGGCTGAGCTTGATTCCTTAGAAAGGAACAAAACATGGGAGCTAGTTCCAGTAGTTCCAGGAATGAAACTGCTTGGAAGCAAATGGGTCTTCAAAGCGAAGACTGATCAAAATGGCAAGATAGTCAGACACAAAGCCAGATTGGTAGCCAGAGGTTTTGCACAGGTACCAGGTGAAGACTATCACGAGACCTACTCACCCACTGTGAGATATGAGAGCATTAGGCTTATGCTCAAGCTAGCTGCAGAGGAGAATCTACACATTAGTCACCACAATGTGAATACAGCGTTTTTGTACGGATCTCTAGGTGAATCACTTTATATGCTTCCACCTGATGGCGTACAGGTAAAACAGGGATTTGTTTGTGCTCTAAAGAAGTCCCTTTATGGTCTCAAACAAAGTGCACGGTGTTGGCACACAAAACTCACTGAAGCATTGTTTTCTCTAGGTTTTCAGCAAGGGAAAGCTGATCCATGTGTATTTGTCAAAGAGGAGGGGCAAAAGAAGCTGTATTCTTTGTTTTATGTTGATGATATTTTATTCTTTTGGAAAGATGTCACAATGTACAATAACGCCCTAGCTCAGCTCAAAGAGCACTTTGACATGAAAGATCTCGGTGAGGTAAACAACTACCTATCTCTGGAAATAGAAAGAGATCAAAGTGGTAACATTCTAGTACACCAGTCACGAAAAATTGCTGATGTGTTAAGCAAACTGAACCTGATGGATGCTAACCCTGTAGACACACCCATGACAACAGGTTATCAGGTAGAAGACACTGAAGAAGCATTTTCTGACACTACACTGTACAGAAGTGTGCTAGGCAAGCTAAACTTCATTGCCAGATGTTCAAGACCTGACATTGCTGTTAGCTGTAATTTGCTAAGCAGACAAGTTAACAATCCTACTGTTAAGGATTGGAAAGCTCTGAAACGCATAGCACGCTATTTAAAAGGCACTATGCATTACAGACTGAGATTTAACAATCAGAAGTCTGGTGGTCTTGAGATTTTTGCAGATGCAAGTTTTGGAAGTGACACTGCAGACAGGAAAAGTACGTCTGGAGTTTGCTACATGTACAATCAGGGTCTATTTGATTGGTCTTGCAAGAAGCAAACAACAATTAGCTTAAGTACTTGTGAAGCTGAACTGAATGCACTGTCTTATTCACTTAAGGATTGTGAATGGTTGTTACAATTGTGCAAAGACATGAAAATTCCTGTCAAATGTCCAATCCAGGTTTACCAGGACAACAAAGCATGTTTGGCTTTGCTGAATTCAGAAGGTTATAAGCAAAGCACGAAGCACTTGCAATTGAAGGTGCAACATGCTAGAGAACATATTCAGAAGGGACTCGTAACGGTGTCCTATATGCCAGGTAATGAAATTCCTGCTGATGTATTGTCCAAGATTGTATCAAGGGATCAACACTGTACCTATGTACAGAAGTTGGGTTTGTACTGATGTTGTACGAACACGCTGCCCAGTGATGTTCACAGAAAGGGGGAGGATGTTGGTTTCTGCTCTCTTCACTGTGCAGCGAAGTGCTTGTCACAAGACAATGTTTACATTCCACAGTCAGAGTACTGTCGGGTTTTCCCACGGGAATGGGAAACTGGATGTGACGTACACTGGTTTCCTGTTTTTCACTGACTCTCTCGGTGTTCTTCATTCCGAGGAGAAGGACGGTTGCTTCTCTGCTCCCGCAGAGGCAAGATGCATGTTTGTAATTTCTCTACATTGAACTGAAAATAAAGCAACATTAAGCATGTGGCACGTACTGCTCATCATTCCGTTGTGCACAGGACTCTGCAATTACAACAGTTTTTGGGGTTAGAATGCACATTCAACCAAAAATCGCAAAAATGTTTGTTACCAGCCCAAATCAAGCCCAGGTGTTTTGGTTCCCTCTCAATAGAAAAAGGACGAATAAGTTTTGATTGCTCTTTCGGTGTTCATTCACCCACAAATAGCAAAGCGAAGTGCAATAAGCCTAAACAAAGGCAAACAGGTTGTTTTGGTTTCCAACTACATAGAAAGAAGAATCTTGGATTGCGCTTACTTCATGTCGTGTTCTTTGCTGTTAATGCACATTGACACAGAAATCACAATGTGTGTGCAATGAGACCAAAATAACACAACACCATCTTTTCGCTTCCATATGCGTAGAAAGAAGACGAATAAGCTTTGTGTCACGGGAAATGGGGTTGCTTGTGTGTAAACCTGCAGCTGTTCCAAACTGCTTAGAAGTTGGTGGTGTCTTTCCCTGACTGAGCAGCCTAGGTGCTGCTGCTGCTCAGTCGCTGGACGTATCCGTGAGTGGGTGTTTCCTAAATTTCATCCAACATAAAAGCTCCTTGACAGACACCCTTCGCCTCGCCTCTCTGCGCGTAACCCTTCTGCGCAGAGTGGGCGTGCCCAGAGGTGCCCCTCCACTCTCTTCACTACCTTCAGTGCCAGCATCTCGGAGCCTCTCCTCCGAGATGCTTCCTCCCTCTTCCTTCTTCCTGGTGTCACCGGGACATTCTTCCCCAGATGACCTTCTCTCTCTACCCTTACTCGTTCTTTCTTCCGCAGAATCGGGAAGCACCGCCTCTCCCCTCTGCTCCGATGTCAGTTCCCTGACATCCACCTCCCTCCCAGGGCCCTCCCCTCCCCCCGTCCTTCCCTCTGACGGTGACGCAGGAAACCCGCGGAAAGAACTCTCCTCTCCATCTGACGATTCAAACACCCCTCTCCATTTGCTGCTGTCTCTCCCCTCTTCCCAATCGGATTCTTCTTCTGGCCAACCCCCTACCTCCTCTTCGGAGGTGGGAAAACCCTCAAACTCTTCCTCCTCATTGGTGGTGCCAAATTGCTCCCTCCAAAATCTCTCTGGTGGTTTGGGCTTTCTCGGGTACCTGCTATGAAACTCCTCCTGCAGGTACTCATCCCTCATTTCTTCTGCTGGGACCCATGCGTTTTCCTCATCTGGCTCCCCCTCCCATGCCACCAAATACTCCCCCCTCCCCCCTTTCCACCTGGAATCGAGAATCTCAGCTGAATGTCCACTGAGTTCCCTTTCCTCCATCTGTGGATGCAAGGGTGCTTCATTTTGCTGACCCAGACACTCCCTCCCTTCCCTGAAAGGTGAAAGTAAGGACCTGTGAAACACAGGGTGCAGTTTCATGTGAGATGGCAATTTGAGCCTAAAGGTCACCGGATTAACTTGCTGAACTACTTGGAATGGTCCCAGCCTCTTTGGCTTCTTGCACCCTCCTTTGAACGGTAACCCTTTGGTGGACAACCACACCTGGTCCCCCACTCCTATGTTTTCCCCCTCCCTGCGGTGCCAGTCTGCCTGCCGCTTATACACTTCTTTGGCTCTCTCCAGGTTTAACTTAAGCTGTTGGTGTAAAGCCTGCATCTCTTCCACAAACTCCTCCGCTGCGGGAACACTCCAACTTCCCTCCCCTTCCCCTGGGAAAGCCCTGGGGTGGCACCCGTAATTTGCCATAAACGGACTCATCCCTGTAGACACATGTTCTGCGTTATTGTATGCAAACTCAGCCAACGCTAATTTGTCCACCCAATCATTCTCCCTCTCGTTGACGTAGCAGCGTAGATATTGTTGCAGCACGCTGTTCGCTCTCTCTGCCTGTCCATTGGTCTCCGGATGCCTGGCCGTTGAGAACACCACCTCCACGTCCAGCAGACTCATAAGCTTTCTCCAGAATCGGGACGTGAATTGCTGGCCTCTGTCGGATAAAATCCTCAAGGGGGCGCCATGCAACCTGAAAACATGCTCTACAAACAACTTGGCCGTTTCTTCTGCAGTCACCGCATGCGAGCACGCAATAAAATGGCACATTTTTGTCATCAAATCAACTACCACCATAACTGCCGTTTTCCCCCTGGCTTTGGGTAGATCAGTCATAAAGTCAATTGATACCACCTCCCATGGTCTCTCTGGTGTAGGTAAGGGTTCCAGTAACCCCGCAGGTGCCGACCTCTCCCCCTTCGCTCTCTGGCAAACCTGGCACCCTCGTACATACTGCTTCACATCCTCTCTCACCCGTGGCCACCAAAACTGCCTGGTGACTAGTAACATAGTTTTATGTTGTCCAAAATGTCCTGCCGTGGGGTTGTCATGCATCTGTTTGAGTATTCTGTTTCTCAATTCCCCCTCAGGTATGTACAAGACCCCTCTATAGTACAATGCTCCGTCCTTTACTTCGAACCCCCCCCCCCGAGTTTCCCCAGTGATATCAATTTCTCGCATTTTGGTTTGTGCATATTGATCATCCCTCGTCAACCCGGCTAGCTCTTGCCTCCCGACGAACACTCCCCCACACACCCATTTGTCCTCGGGAATGACATGTCGTGCTTCTGGTCCTCCCTCCCCTTCCTCGTATTCAGGCTTGCGAGAGAGGGCATCTGCTCTGACATTTTCCTTCCCGGGCACGTACCTAATTTCAAAATTAAACTTGGAAAACTCTTGAGCCCCCCGCACCTGTCGTTGGTTGAGCACTCTTGCCGTTCTCCAATATTCCAGGTTCTTGTGGTCAGTACACACCTGGACTTTGTGCTGTGCGCCTATGAGAAAATGTCACCACCGTCGAAAAGCCTCGTGAATTGCCAGCAGTTCTCGATCGTACACTGTGTAGTTTTGCTCCGACTTGTTAAGCTTCCTGGAAAAGAAGGCACACGGTTTCCACTCCCCATTTGCCTGCTGAAGCAATATCCCCCCTACAGCTCTGTCTGATGCGTCCGTCTCTAGCCTTATCGGCTTCCGCAGATCCACGTGCAGGAGCTGCTCTTCCGACGCAAACGCCTTCTTGAGCTTTTCAAAGGAACTTTGGGCCTCCTCCGTCCATACGAACTTCTTCTTGCTGCTGAGACAATCTGTTATGGGTGCTGTTAAATAAGCGAAGTTCTGGATAAACTTCCGGTAAAAATTTTCAAACCCCAAAAACCTCTGTACATCCTTCCGGTTCTTGGGAGGCTTCCATTCTAGCACGGCCTGCACCTTGCCTGGGTCCATGGCCAGACCCTTCGCTGACAACCTGTAGCCCAGGAACTCCACCTCTCGTGCATAGAATTGGCATTTCTCCAGTTTGACCCACAGCTGATGCTCCTGCAGCCTTTTCAGCACTTCTCTGACGTCTTTCACATGCTGCTCCTCATTCTCTGAGTAGATGAGTACGTCGTCCAGAAAAGCCACACAATTCTTGTACAGCAGGGACCCCAGCACGTGGTGCATGAAAGCTTGAAAGGTGCTCGATCCCGATTGTAATCCGAAGGGCATAACTAAGTACTCAAAGGCTCCCAGAGGGGTGAACATGGTGGTTTTCCATTCATCCCCCTCCTTCATCCTTATCAAGTTGTACGCCCCCCGAAGGTCCTACTTGGCAAAAATCTTCCCCTTCCTTACCCTGGCCAAAATGTCATCAATTCTGGGCATTGGGAAGGTCACTGGTTCCGACACCCTGTTCAATCCACGGTAGTCCACTACGAGCCTGGGCTCATGAGAGTCTCTCTTGTCCACAAAGAACACTGGACTACCCCCCACCGCCCTCGATTCCCTTATGAACCCTCGCTTCAGGTTCTTGTCAATAAACTTCCGCAATTCCTGCATCTCCCTATCTGACATGGCGTACAGCTTGCCCACTGGCAGCTGAGCGTCTGGGAGCAAGTTGATCTGGCAGTCAAAGGGCCTGTGGGGGGGTAGCCGATCCGCCTCCTTCTCGCTGAAGACTTCTTCCAAGTCCGCATACTGAGGTGGTACTCTCCCTTTTCCACCCACCACCATCCCTGCCACCCTGGCTACTGCCATCCTCGAGGTTTCCCCTCCGTGGCAATGCTCTACGCAGTGAGCTGACCCAAAGTTGACTGTCCGCTGGTGCCACCCTACTACTGGGTCGTGCAGTGCCAGCCAACTCATTCCCAGTATGATGGGTGGTCCTGCCAGGGTGGCTACGTGGAAGGCAATGGTCTCAGTGTGTCTGGAAACCGTCATTTTCATGGGAGGGGTCTGGTGGGTTACATCCCCTCCCAAAAGTTCTCTCCCATCTATCGTGGTTACTTGCAGGGGATGTTCTAAAGGCACCACCTGTAGCTGGTGTTCTAGCGCAAAATCCTTGCTAAAGAAGTTGCAAGAGCTGCCTGAATCCAGCAGCGCCTTCACTTTGATGGGGTGTCCGTTTGGGAGTTCTAGCACCACCTCTATTGCGATGGCTGCTCGGGGGGGGGGTGTCTGGTTTGGGCACTACTACTGGTTGCCCGCCTGGCTGCTGTGCCCTTTTTCCTGCAGCCAAGCCTTGCCGTTTCCCGGTGCCTCCTTCTTTTCCTCCTCACTCCCCACTGCCCCCACCATTCCTTGCCACGCCTTCTTCTGAGGGCATGCTCTGGCAAAATGTCCCGGCTGCTGGCATAGGAAACACCTCTTATTGGTTTTCCCCTCCTTCTTACGCACCTCGCTGGAGTTTGAAAATCCGCGTGCGCTCACTCCTCCAATCTCCATTGGCTCCTTGGGCGGCACTGCCGACGCTGGCATGTCTGGAATCCGGTTCTCCTGCCAACGCTCAGCTCTCCCTTCCCGCCTTTCCAGTGCGCGTGTCTCTTGTCTGACTCCCACAGTGAGCGCCAACTTGGTCAGCTGGTCCATCGATTGAGGGCGGGGCGAGCGGGAAAGTTCGTCTCTCACCCAAGGGGATAAGCCCTCCTCAAACAACATTTGAATAGGTTCCGAACTCAGATCCCACCCAAGTTTATGGATCAGCATAGCAAATCTCGACCAGTACTCTCTCACTGACTGGTTCCCCTGTTTGCACCCCATCAGTTCTTTGCGCGTCACACTCAATTCCACATCGCTCGAAAACATGTGATCCATTGCGGAGAAGAACTTTCTCAGGTCCTTTAAGGCAGCGTTCTCCGCTGCCATTAAGGGTCGAACCCAATCTCTAGCTCGCCCCTCCAGGTGCCCCACCACGAAAGCAACTCTTCCCCCATCGTCAGCAAAGTCATCGTACTGGAGGTCCAACGCATACTGCACTTCTGTTTTAAAAGCGTTGTAATCTCTGGGGTTGCCCCCAAACTTCTGCACAAGTCCCGGTACCTTTCTTGCGATGGGGGTAATCTTGCCCTGGGCGTCATGCGTCCTCCTTTCATCCAGCTGCGCCGCTAGTAGAGCCAGTTGCCTCTCCAGATCTCGGTTTCTCTCCTCAAGACTCTGTCCGCCTCTGGCTCCCTCTCCTGCGCCTGCTCCTTCTGTTTGACTCATGACTGTTCCCCAGTGCTCTTACACACAAGCAAGGTAAGGGACTCACGGATTGCTGTCACGGGAATGGGGTTGCTTGTGTGTAAACCTCCAGCTATTCCAAACTGCTTAGAAGTTGGTGGTGTCTTTCCCTGACTGAGCAGCCTAGGTGCTGCTGCTGCTCAGTCGCTGGACGTATCCGTGAGTGGGTGTTTCCTAAATTTCCTCCAACATAAAAGCTCATTGACAGACACCCTTCGCCTCGCCTCTCTGCGCGTAACCCTTCTGCGCAGAGTGGGCATGCCCAGAGGTGCCCCTCCACTCTCTTCACTACCTTCAGTGCCAGCATCTCGGAGCCTATCCTCCGAGGTGCTTCCTCCCTCTTCCTTCTTCCTGGTGTCACCGGGACATTCTTCCCCAGATGACCTTCTCTCTCTACCCTTACTCGTTCCTTCTTCTGCAGAATCGGGAAGCACCGCCTCTCCCCTCTGCTCCGATGTCAGTTCCCTGACACTTTGATTGGGCTTTTTTCAATTCGCATGGTGTTATTTCGGTGTGCACCAGAATCACCCCAAACGAAAGCAAAAAGGTGTTTTGGGTTCCATCTACATAAAAAGAAGATGATAAAGCTCTGATTGGGCTTATTTCAAATTGGTATTTTTGGGGTTAGAATGCACATTCAACCCAAAATCGCAGAAATGTTTGTTACCAGCCCAAATCAAGCCCAGGTGTTTTGGTTCCCTCTCAATAGAAAAAGGATGAATAAGTTTCGATTGCTCTTTCGGTGTTCCTTCACTCACAAATAGCAAAGCGGTGTAATAAGCCTAAACAAAGCCAAACAGGTTGTTTTGGTTTCCAACTACATAGAAAGAAGAATCTTGGATTGCGCTTACTTCATGTCGTGTTCATTGCTTTTAATGCACATTGACACAGAAATCGCAAAGTGTGTGTAATGAGACCAAAATAACACAACACCTTCTTTTCGCTTCCATATGCGTAGAAAGAAGACGAATGCTTTGATTGGGCTTTTTTCAATTCGCATGGTGTTATTTGGGTGTGCGCCAGAATCACCCCAAACGAAAGCAAAAAGGTGTTTTGGGTTCCATCTACATAAAAAGAAGATGATAAAGCTCTAATTGGGCTTATTTCAAATTGGTGTTTTGGGGGTTAGAATGCACATTCAACCAAAAATCGCAGATGACATGTTTGTTATAAGTCCAAATCAAGCATAGGTGTTTTGGTTCCATCTCAATAGAAAAAGGACGAATAAGCTTCGATTGCTCTTTCGGTGTTCATTCACCCACAAATAGCAAAGCGAAGTGTAATAAGCCTAAAGAAAGCCAAACAGGTTATTTTGGTTTCCAACTACATAGAAAGAAGAATCTTGGATTGCGTGGCAAGTCCCCTCCCCCTTGTGAAATAAAGACACGGGACACAATATTTAAGGTTAATGCAGTGTTTCCCAACCACTGTTCCGCGGCACACTAGTGTGCCGCGAGATGTTGCCTGGTGTGCCGTGGGAAAAATTAAAAAATTCGAAAGATTTTTTTTTTTTAAGTCAAATTTTCGATTGGGGCGCCCTCACTAGATGACCCCTGGGGTTCCCTCCCTCCCTCCCGCTCTGCGCCTCCCTCCTCCTCCTCCTCCTCCTCCGGGGAGGCCCTTCCTGGCTCTCGACCAAGGCTTGGCGGCTGCCACTCACTCACTCGCTCGCCCACCCGTCCCTCCATCCCTGCACCCGGCCTCTCCCCCTCCGTCCCCGGCGCGGGGGCTGCCGGGATCCGTAGTCCCCTCGCCCTTGGGCTCCGCGCCCGCGCGGGGTGCACAAACTACGTTTCCCAGCGTGGCCTGGCGGGCCGGGCGTTTTGTTTGAAGCGCTCTTCTCCCGGCCATGGAATGAGCATGGCGGCGGCGGCTGGGCGGGCAGGGGCTCTTCCGCGTGGACCCCACGCAGCCTGCCTGCGCCCCCGCGGAGATCGGGCGGCAGGATGGAGCCCGGGGATCCCCGCGGAGGCGGAGCGGCGGAGGCGGAGGCTGCCCCCCAGGTAGGGCTGCGTCGGGGGGGGGGGTTATTTTTGCAATGCTGTATCCGCGCCGGAGGGGACGCATCGGACCGCGGGGAGACCCCTTGGCGTGCGTGCAAGGCAATGCATGTGTGCAGGCGTTGCATGGAGTGCAGTACAATGCAATGGCAACGCGGCGCCCTGCATGCATGCATGCAACTTCCACCGGCGCTCCGGACTTGGCAGGTGAGGGGGGTCCCCAGTGGGCGGCAGAGAGAGCCGGGAGGGCAAAGGGGAGCCGGGGGGAGCAGCGCTGCTCCCCGAGCCGAGCCCGGGGAGAAACTTCGGCGTCGTTGCGCCGGGTGTTGGAAGCGGAGGCTGGCGGGGGCCCCTCATCTGCAAAACCTGGTCGCCTCTCATATATTTCGTGCATTGCATTCATCGCCCGCTTTCTCCTCCAAGGAGCTCCCGGGGGCGCGCGTGGTTCTCCCCGTGTTATCCTCGCAACAACAGCCCTGCGAGGTGGGTCAGGCGAGTGGCCCAAGGGAGCACCCAGGGATTGTCCTGGCCAGGTGGGGTGATTTGAACCCTGCTCTCTGCCCGGTCTTCGTCCTCATTTAGCCCCCACATGTGCATGACTGTGCATGACTGAGGTTTTTCCCCCTCGTCTTGGCTATGGTGTGAGTCTGTGCTGTTAATTAATGGGGTTCTGCCTTCGGAGAAGATGAGCCAGCCCTCAAGGAGGTGATTATGTAATTTGCTAGCAATTCATGTCCCTCCCGGCGTGACGCTGCGCGCTGACGTCACGGGGCTGTAATGGTGGTGTGCCTCGAGATTTTTTTCATGAAACAAGTGTGCCTTTGCCCAAAAAAGGTTGAGAAACACTGGGTTAATGAGCATAAAAAAGGCCACAACTTTATTGATTACACAATTGAAAGGTATTGGCCTTAGGCATTGGCTCCTATCGACTACCCGGCATGGAGACCGGGAAGGGTTAACCACCAGCCGTGGGAGTCCTGTTGAAGTACACCAACTAAGATCCCACGGGTGTCACCGCTCGGGGGCGTGCCGGAGGCCCTTACCTTCCTAGGTTTCGGACAAGGCAACGCCCCCCGGAGTCCTCTACCGGACTACCCATTTTCATTGGGGGAAGGTGATGGCGCTTCCTTCCCCCCTCATTTGCATAACAATTACCCCTGCCAATGCCTAACCGGCAATACTGAGAAGTTGTGACGTTTGCTACGAGGTAGGCGAAAAATAGCAAGGTCATATCTAGCTAAGCCTAAAGGGTGGTTGGGATGGGATAACCGGTGAGCTGGAACGGGGCAAAGAGGGCGGTCCCCGGACGTGCCTGGCCTTAAATGGGCTAGGCCCCGCCGCCCCGGCCCCACCAATTGGCGGGCAGGGTTGCCGGCATGCCCGGGGATTCCCCTGTTCTCGCGGGGGCAAAAGGCCAGTCCCCGCGAGTGGAGTGTGTGGGAGGGGTTAGCCCGCAACCCCCTCTCCTCTCTAGCTCGGAAATGGCTTTGCGTGGCAAGTCCCCTCCCCCATGTGAAATAAAGACACGGGACACATTATTTAAGGTTAATGGGCATAAAAAGGCCACAACTGTATTGATTACAGAATTGGAAGGTATTGGCCTTAGGCATTGGCTCCTATCGACTAACCGGCATGGAGACCGGGAAGGGTTGTCCACAAGCCGTGGGAGTCCTGTTGAAGTACGCCAACTAGGATCCCACGGGTGTCACCGCTCGGGGGCGTGCCGGAGGCCCTTACCTCCCTAGGTTTCGGACAAGGCAACGCCCCCCGGAGTCCTCTACCGGAATACCCATTTTCATTGGGGGAAGGTGATGGCGCTTCCTTCCCCCCTCATTTGCATAACAATTACCCCTGCCAATGCCTAACCGCCAATCAAGCAAAGCTCGCCGCCAATACCTTCAAGCCTGTAACCAATCCGTAATCCCTGCTATGATGTCCCCCAACCAAATATCATTTCCAGCATCTGACAGATGCACGCCATCCCGTCTGTAGAGGGCCTTGTTGCTGTACTGGATGCCTGGGTGCCTAATGACGCACCCGTCCAGAGCCACCACTCTACGTTCCACAGCCCGTTCCAAGACCTTTCTTGCCTTGTTGATTCCAACCGGGCTCACACAATCCCTCCACGTCCTCCTCTCAAGCAGCGAGGACCACAAGATCGTAATGTTTGGGTAAGTCGCCATCAGATCAGCAAAATCGTCAAAAATGTTTCATCTCAAGTCAATAGCTTTGCGATACGCTAAGTCGTTTCCCCCCAACTGGACAACCAGGGCATCAGGTGGGCCCTCCGAGGCAGCTCTCGCCATCACGGCTGGCTTGAATTCGCTCCAGCGCATCCCTCTATGCGCTATCCACGCCAGCTCTACATTTGCAGGCAAGCTCAGATTTATACCCAAACCGGTGTTCATGGCACGATTCTTGGCCCAATGCACGACGCTGTGGCCCACCAGCCAAATGCGCACCCTCTTGTATTCTGAAAAGCAAACAGGCAGAAAACCACGGTCAGGAAACCCCACAGCTAGTCATAAATTCTTTCTCACATAAGCTCTGTATGCATTAGATCTCCACCGCCCCAAGTCCTTTATCCTGTCTGCTGAGAGCCCAAGGTGCACTGCAGTGGTTGCTGCCCCTATCCGAAAGGAGTGAGCCGCAAATTCGGCCGCGGACAGACCGCAAGCTGACAATGCCAAGCGCATCACCCGCGTAAACTGATGCCTGGCCAAGAGCGATCCATCCGCGTGAATAAATAGGGGGCCGGGGCTACTGGGTCTTAAGTAGAGGAAACGCCTCGTATCCCTCACCAGGCAGGGACCACTAGCCTGTGCAGCTGGTAGCCGAAGGAGGGCCCCTCTGCCCTGTTGGTCCGTCTTAGAGCTCCGTACTTGAACCATCAGGTCAGTCTCTGATAGGGTCAGATCACTTAACAGGATGCCCCTCTGGCCGTGGGCAACCCCTCCCTCGCAGACTACCTCACCTATGCGCAGGGCACCAAAGAAGGCTACGGAATAAGCGGCAGAGAATAGGCGCACTTCATATTTTGACCAGCATATTTCTCGTAATTTTGTATCTGAGTCAAAATATCATACGTTATGGGCCTCCTCTTGTCAGAGCTGGGGGGCTGTAGCTGGCGCCAGCCCTCTAAGGTCTTACGCACGATAAATTGTGCGCACGGGTCGATGGCGAAAAAGGCTTTACAAAAATAGGAAATCCCCGCGGACTGAATATTGAGAGTCTTTGGTGCCCTGCCCAGCTCCTTCAGATGGGTTAAGTAGTGGAGGACCTCCCTTGTTGAGGGAATGGAATTCTGCTTTGCGCTGGGTATACTGCTGCGGAACTTTAAAAAGTCAGCCCAAGCCTTCTTGTATGATCTCATTGTGGAAGGGGCAACTGCACCGAATACTCCCTTCATCATTTCCTGCTCCCAAGGCTCCAGAGATGCTCCGGGAAAGGCATTGATGATTGTTCCGCTTCCGGCGCTAATGAGCGAAAGCGCTCCATCTGAAAACGAGACAGAGCATCCATGATGTCATTATTAATGCCAGGTACGAATTTGGCTGAAAAATATATATTCTGCTCCAAACACAGGAGGACGAAGGACCGTAACAAGTTACCCACCCTGGTGGAGCGCGCGGACTGCTGAGAAAGAACCGCTACCACTGCCTGGTTATCTGTGTTGAAACAAACCCTATGGTTGCGGAACTGCTCCGACCAAAGATGTACTGCCACCACGATAGGGAAAAATTCCAAGAATGTAAGGTCCCGAGTAATGGGCTGGCCCTGCCAGTCTGCAGGCCACTTTTTGGCACACCACTGGCCCCTGAAGTAAACCCCGAAACCCAAGGAACCTGCTGCATCTGACTGAACTTGGAAATCAGCGTTGAGCGCCATGGAGTCTTGCCACAAGGATATACCGTTGTACTTGTCGAGGAACTGTAACCAAACTCCCAGATCTGCCTTAACTTCTTTGGAGAGGCGCACCCTATGCTGTGGTGCCCTGAGACCAGTGGCCAATCTGGCCAGGCGGCCACAAAAGGGGCGGCCCGGCGCCACTACCCTACAGGCGAAATTTAGGTGGCCTAGCAGGGACTGAACTTGCCTTAAGGTAACCTTCCTCAGGGGTAGCAGCTGCTGTATCAGTGCTTTAAGAGCGATCAATTTATTCTCGGGCAGTCTAGAGGTCTGGGCCACGGTATCTAACTCGATGCCAAAGTAGACAATAGAGGTGGCTGGACCCTCCGTCTTTTCGGCGGCTAGCGGCACGCCTAACTCACCAGCTAAAGCCGTGAAGGCCTCCAAGAGGGCGGAGCATCGCTGCCTGTTATCTGCCACCAAAATAAAATCATCAAGACAATGCGACACGCCCAACGACCCTGTCCTGAAGCGTAGGGCCCAGTCCAAAAACGTACTAAACGACTCAAAGGCTGAGCAAGCCACGGAACAACCCATCGGCATTGCTTTGTCAATGAAATACGCTCCGTCAAATCTAAAGCCCAACCAACGGAAATCAGCTGGGTGGACGGGAAGGAGGCAGAATGCCGACTCGATGATGCATTTGGCTAGAAGTGCCCCCTGCCCAAATCGCCGAATCATTTTCACTGCTTGGTCAAAGGAGGCGTATTTTACTGTACAAAGCTCCTGGGGGATCGCATCATTGACAGAGCCTCCCCTTGGGTGGGAAAGGTTGTGTATCATGCGGAATTCCCCTGGGGTCTTCTTTAGTACAATGCCCAGAGGGGATAGGTGAAGTCCTTCAAAGGGGGGTTCGGCAAAGGGGCCTGCCACCCTCCCTGCCTTGATTTCCTTCTCTATCTTTTTTCTAACTATCTCTGGTCTTTCCTTAACAGACTTTTGATTTTGTGGGTTCCCGGTGTTGGGGGGGAAGCCACGGGGATTCTGAACCCCTTGGAGAACCCCTCCCAAAGGTATTGTGCAGCTGTTCGATCGGGATACTGGTCCAGTAAGGTTTTGAGGGGCTGAAGTTTGATGGGGGAGGAGGCTAAACCCAGGTGCAAGTTACTGGCGGTTACCAGGCCCCTGGCGGGTGGATCCGGGGGCACCCCTGTTATTGTTGTGGAAGAACCCCCGCCCCCCGAAAGGGCTACTGTTTGTTCTTGAAGCAGGCAGAGGCGGGGTGGTTACCCCAGCACCGCTCACATTCATGCAGATACTTACAGGAGGGTCGCGAGCATACACCCCTGTTGTACTCCCAGCACTGACGGCGCCGCTTCACCTCTGTCTTACCCGCCTTGGATGAGTCCTGATTTTTCTTTTCGATGTAGGGATTGACGTCCTCGCCCCAGTAATTAGGATCCGTTAGATCCCAGTGGGTGGAAGGCAGGAGAGAAGCGTTTCTACGGAAATTCTCATTGTACGTTAAAGCGGCATTTTCTCCCGCGAGAGCATGTGCCCTCCTCACGTGAGCCAGATAAGCAACCAAATCCATGGAGCGCCGAGGATAAGCTGCACACACAACTCCCATGAAAACCTGGTACCCATCCAACCAATTCTCAAAGGTGCGCTCTGCCCTAGGCGTCCTGTACCTCCGCTTACCATAGGACCGCCTCTTTTCCCCTTTTAGAATCATAGACTCATAGAATCATAGAATCATAGAGTTGGAAGAGACCACAAGGGCCATCGAGTCCAACCCCCTGCCAAGCAGGAAACACCATCAGAGCACTCCTGACATATGGTTGTCAAGCCTCTGCTTAAAGACCTCCAAAGTAGGAGACTCCACCACACTCCTTGGCAGCAAATTCCACTGTCGAACAGCTCTTACTGTCAGGAAGTTCTTCCTAATGTTTAGGTGGAATCTTCTTTCTTGTAGTTTGGATCCATTGCTCCGTGTCCGCTTCTCTGGAGCAGCAGAAAACAACCTTTCTCCCTCCTCTATGTGACATCCTTTTATATATTTGAACATGGCTATCATATCACCCCTTAACCTCCTCTTCTCCAGGCTAAACATGCCCAGCTCCCTTAGCCGTTCCTCATAAGGCATCGTTTCCAGGCCTTTGACCATTTTGGTTGCCCTCCTCTGGACACGTTCCAGTTTGTCAGTGTCCTTCTTGAACTGTGGTGCCCAGAACTGGACACAGTACTCCAGGTGAGGTCTGACCAGAGCAGAATACAGTGGCACTATTACTTCCCTTGATCTAGATGCTATACTCCTATTGATGCAGCCCAGAATTGCATTGGCTTTTTTAGCTGCTGCGTCACACTGTTGGCTCATGTCAAGTTTGTGGTCAACCAAGACTCCTAGATCCTTTTCACATGTACTGCTCTCAAGCCAGGTGTCCCCCATCTTGTATTTGTGCCTCTCATTTTTTTGCCCAAGTGCAATACTTTACATTTCTCCCTGTTAAAATTCATCTTGTTTGTTTTGGCCCAGTTCTCTAATCTGTCAAGGTCATTTTGAAGTGTGATCCTGTCCTCTGGGGTGTTAGCCACCCCTCCCAGTTTGGTGTCATCTGCAAATTTGATCAGGATGCCCTTGAGTCCATCATCCAAGTCGTTGATAAAGATGTTGAATAAGACCGGGCCCAAGACAGAACCCTGTGGCACCCCACTAGTCACTCTTCTCCAGGATGAAGAGGAACCATTGATGAGCACTCTTTGGGATCGGTCAGTCAGCCAGTTACAAATCCACTGAGTGGTAGCATAGTCAAGACCGCATTTTACCAGCTTCTTTACAAGAATATCATGGGGCAGCGAGGGAGGGGGAGGGTCCAGTGTGTCAGAGGGAGCAGCTCCGGCGACAGAGAAAGGGGAGGGATCAGAGCAAGCCGTTCTCCCGGAAGGGGAGGAAAGCAGTGAGGGGAGTAGCATAACTGTCAAAAGGAAGGTCAGAAGTTGGGCGCGCGCGCCAAGTTCAAATGAGGAGGCGCGCGGGAGAACAGGGAGCCCGGAGGAGGAGGGGCCAGGACCCAAAGCCCACAGGAGGGGGCAGGAGCAGTCTGGAGACTCCGCTTCAGGAGAAAGCAGGAGGGGAGGAACCCCGACGGGCAGAAAGACCCTGCGGAAAAGGAAAGAGAGAAAGAGGTGGGGCAGCGTTAGCTTATTAAACTGGTGTAGGGGTGGGACCGATTCAGAGGGGACTTCAAACGTCTAGGCTAAGAGACGCGGGGCTGCACGCCTCGGTTGTGGAACCCATAATGAACTGCAATAAACACCCTTGTATATAAGAAGAGCTTGGCGTTGGTCTTTTGTGAGCTGAGACCTGAGGCAGCCCTGACAGTAAGTCCCCTCCCAAAAGTACGCAAAATTTTTTTTGCGAAGCTCACGAAGTTTGGCGGCCATGAGTATGGAGGAGCAGATAGCTGATCTACGCAACGCAGTCTCCCAGCTTACCACTGCGGTAGTGGTCTCCCAGAAGAAGGGGGAAGAGGCGGAAAAGCGATGCCAGGATCTGCAAGCCAGGTGGGATCATGCATGCCAAGTGGGATTCCCGGGGTCCAGATCTGCAGGCGTAGGACTGGGCAGAAGGGGAGGCAACTTGGTAGCCCACTTTGATGGGAACCTGAAGCAGTACCCCAGTTTTCGAGCAGACGTCGAATATGCGTTGCATTTGCTTCGCGACGACTTTAAAGATGAGGAGGAGAAGGTGGGGTTCATTGTGTCCCACTTGCATGGGGAAGCGAGGGCTTGGCTGCGCAATCTGTGGCGCGAAGATTGTCCTGCTCGAAGGGACTCAGATGAATTTATCAAAGCCATGGACGCTTGCTTCCAATCTACCGTGGATGTGGATATAGCACGCAAGGAGCTGCATGGTTTAAGGCAAGGCAAGGCTACAGTACGTCAGTATCATGCTAGGTTTTTTGCCTTGCTGAATGTACTGAAATGGGAGAAAGATTCCCTGGCAGTAAGAGACTTGTTTTGGGAGGGGTTGTCTGGCCCTGTAAAAGATGAATTGGCAAGGGGGGTCAGACCTCAAACCCTAGCAGAACTTGTGCAGCGGGCGCTCGCCATTGGAGTGCGCCACGAAGAACGCCCTTGGCGCAATGAGGAGGGTCGCCAGCTTCACACACCCTCTAGAGCGCCTCCTTTCCTTCCCAGGGATCTAGGACATACGCGTCCCTCACCTCAGCTGCAGGCAGGGGAGGAACCAATGGAACTTGGTGGTGCACAGGCTCAGTCAGCTGCCGGAGCCCCAGCGTCCGGAGCAGTCAAGACGAAGCCTCCTAGAGGGAACAGGAAGTGTTACATCTGTGACAGTGCGATGCACATGGCCAAAGAGTGTCCCCAGAGGCTCCAAAAGCACACTGCAGCCTTAGCAACAGTAACTGCAGCAGCACTACCTGAAGAGCAATTTCAGGGAAACGACAATGCCTGGCTGGAAGCAGAAATGCTGGGGCACAGCCAGGCGAGTCAGTAGGACAGTCCCCAGCGCTTTTGAAGCATACAAACCCCCTGCAACCCAAGCCAGTGGTGCAGCTCACTGCAACTCTCCAGCTACCTAATGGACGCACCCTGGAAGTCCCCATTACAATTGACAGTGGGAGCAACGCAGACTTCGTGGGGGTGCACTTCGTCAAGCAGCATCGCATAGAGCTCCTACCAGCCACGCTGCCATTGAACGTCGTCACAGTGGATGGCAGGAAGCTGCTGGGTGGGCAGGTGGTACAACAGACGCCACCCATGGTAATGCAGATTGGCAATCACCGAGAAGTCATCAGTTTCAACGTCACCCGCCTGTCAGACACACCTATAGTGTTAGGCATGAGTTGGCTGGATAGGCACAGCCCAACCATGGCGTGGTACCAGCGGCAGCTCACTTTCGGCTCGTCCTATTGCGCGCAGCATTGCATCCAGACCGGTCAGGAGGAGGAGGGCCAAGAGGAGGGGCAGCCATGGGGGACTAGCCATGGACAGCGCCAAGGTCCGCGCGGTGTTGGACTGGAAAAGCCCGCGAAATCGGAAGGAGGTCCAGAGGTTCGTCGGCTTCGCCAACTTTTACCGCAAGTTCATCAGGGGTTTCGCCAGGGAGACGGCAGCTATCACGGACACTCTCAGCTCCAAGAAGAAGAAGTTCACCTGGACGGACCAGGCGGAGCAGTCCTTCAGGAGACTTAAGAGTCTCTTCGCGTCCGAAGAACAGCTGCTACACGTGAATCCCGGCAGGCCCATGAGGGTTGAGACTGACGCATCTGACAGAGCGGTGGGGGCCGTCCTTTTACAGGAAGACCCGCAGGGGAACTGGAGGCCCTGCGCTTTCTACTCCCGGAAGCTCAGCAAGTCGGAACAGAACTACACCATCTGGGACAGGGAGTTGCTGGCCATCCACGCGGCTTTCAAGGCGTGGAGGCACTTCCTCATTGGAGCCAAGCACACCGTGCAGGTCCGCACGGACCACAAGAACCTAGAGTACTGGCGCACGGCGAAGCTACAGAGCCAGAGGCACATACGCTGGGCAGAGTTCTTTGCGGACTTCGATTTCAGGATTGAGTACATCCCAGGCGACAACAATGTCATAGCAGATGCGCTCTCCAGGAAACCGCAGTATCTCGAGGAAGCGGCACCTGTGGGAGCCAAGCACATTTTTGCACCACAGGTGTGGGCGTGCGCTTCAGCCGCCGTGGACCTGGAGGCGGTGCGTCGCGCTTTGCAGACGGATCCGTTCGCACAGTCCAAGATGGAAGAGGTGCGGAGAGGCACAGCGAGGGACGACGAGTTCCAGATACGCGACGGCCTGCTAACCCGTGAAGGTGCTCTCTACGTTCCGGGAGACGATCTCCGCGCGAAGGTTCTGCAGCAGTTGCACGACCACCCAGCGCTGGCCACTTCGGCAAGGAAAAGACGGCGGAATTAGTGGCCAGAGACTTTTGGTGGCCCCAGATGCGAGGGGAGGTCGCGGACTACGTCGCCAGGTGTGACACTTGCCAAAGGTCCAAGCCAGTGCACCAGAAACCAGCGGGACTGCTGGAACCGTTGGAGACGCCACTGCAACCGTGGCAGAGGGTGGCGCTGGACTTTGTCACTGATCTGCCCAGTTCGTGAGGCAAGACGGCGGTGCTTGTGGTTGTAGACCTGTTCACCAAGATGGCGCATTTCATTCCTTGCGCGAAGGTGGCGACTGCGGAGCAGACCGCCAAACTGTTCATAGACCACGTGTTCAGGGTGCACGGCTTGCCGCGATCCATCCTGTCCGACCGCTGTCGCCAGTTCGTTTCCAGTTTTTGGCAGAAGCTCCTGGGTATCCTGAACGTCAAGATCAACTTAGCGTCGGCGAGACACCCGCAGACCAACGGCCAAGCGGAAAGGGTCAACGCCATCATGCAGCAGTACCTGCGCTGTTACGCCAATCAGAAGCCTGCGACTTGGGTGGACTACTTGCCGATGGCCGAGTTTGCCTACAACAACACGAAGCAGGCGTCCACGGGGGTGACGCCGTTCTTCGCCAACAATGGGCGGCATCCCAGAACCTTTCCGGGAGTGGAGACGACGGTGCAGGTAGCGACGCAGGGAGCGGAGCATTTGGCCGCAGAATTGCAGGAGGTCCACGAGGAGCTCCGACGGCACTTAGAGCTGGCTAAACACGCCTACAAGGTGCAGGCAGACAGGCACAGGAGGGCAGGGGAAGACATACAGGTGGGGGACTGGGTATGGTTGGCAGCCCAGGCGGCGCCTACCAAGTCGTTAGCCAAGAAGAAGCTAGGACACAGACAGCTGGGGCCATACCAAGTTGAGGCCAAGATCAACACCGTAGCTTATCGGTTGACCCTCCCAGAAGGTTCCCGAATGCACCCGGTCTTTCATAGGTCGGTGCTTACGCCCTACAAAGCCCCACACAGGTTTCAGGAGCCAGGGACGGCACCGGACCCACGCAGGGAGTCCCCAAGGGGGGGGGAAGTCACCGAAGGCCGAGACACTCAACGAGGTCACAGAAATTCTGGACTCGAGATGGGGGGAGGAGGGAGTAGAATACCTCCTCGCCAGAGAGGGTACCCCGGCCAGTGCCAACAGTTGGGTGCCGGGCTATGCTCTGGAGGAGCCCCTTCTTAAGGACGAGTTCCATGCACTCTTCCCACACAGGCCCATGCCAGCGGAATTTTTCGACGACTGGCTTTTTACGCCTACACTTTCAGGCAGCACCTTCCGGGGGTTCTCCTCAGCAGAGGAGACCACGCCAAAATTGAGTCCTCCAAGGGGATCGTGCTCGGGGGTGGACACGGATCGCTCTTACTGGTGGGACGACCAACCAGAGGATGAGTGGCGCAGGAGATTGCTGAGGGGGCCCTGGCAGACAGCAACGTCCGAAGAGACAGGGGGAGGGGAGGACATGGACGTGTTAGGAGAGGACCTTGGTTTTGAGCACACAAGCAATGAGCTGGAAGCAGAGACGATTGACGTCGACGAACTTTATCCAAGATCTACCCCAGCGACTGAGGAGCTTCCGGAACCTGCACCCGAGCAGCGGGAGGGGGGAAGGGGGGGCTTCGAGGGGGGGATGGATGTCAGGGGTACAGGGACAGAGGCACAGGGAAGGCAGGAAATGGAGAGCGATGGAGAGGAATCCCAGGAGAGCGAGGAAGAGGATAGCAATGATGCAGGGGATTCCATGAGTCTCTCCAGCGAATCAGAGGATTCCCAGAAAGGGGCGCCTGTGGTAAGGGCAAGGGGAGCCCCGGGGGGAAAGTGTCAGGAGCGGTGGGCCAGCAGGGGACCCCAAAGCGGCAGCTGGGAATCAGGGCCAGCCTCCCCACCAGAGCGCAGCGAGGGAGGGGGAGGGTCCAGTGTGTCAGAGGGAGCAGCTCCGGCGACAGAGAAAGGGGAGGGATCAGAGCAAGCCGTTCTCCCGGAAGGGGAGGAAAGCAGTGAGGGGAGTAGCATAACTGTCAAAAGGAAGGTCAGAAGTTGGGCGCGCGCGCCAAGTTCAAATGAGGAGGCGCGCGGGAGAACAGGGAGCCCGGAGGAGGAGGGGCCAGGACCCAAAGCCCGCAGGAGGGGGCAGGAGCAGTCTGGAGACTCCGCTTCAGGAGAAAGCAGGAGGGGAGGAACCCCGACGGGCAGAAAGACCCTGCGGAAAAGGAAAGAGAGAAAGAGGTGGGGCAGCGTTAGCTTATTAAACTGGTGTAGGGGTGGGACCGATTCAGAGGGGACTTCTAATGTCTAGGAGAAAGAGACGCGGGGCTGCACGCCTCGGTTGTGGAACCCATAATGAACTGCAATAAACACCCTTGTATATAAGAAGAGCTTGGCGTTGGTCTTTTGTGAGCTGAGACCTGAGGCAGCCCTGACAACACCAAACTGGGAGGGGTGGCTAATACCCCAGAGGACAGGATCACACTTCAAAACGACCTTGACAGATTAGAAAACTGGGCCAAAACAAACAAGATGAATTTTAACAGGGATAAATGTAAAGTATTGCACTTGGGCAAAAAAAATGAGAGGCACAAATACAAGATGGGTGACACCTGGCTTGAGAGCAGTACATGTGAAAAGGATCTAGGAGTCTTGGTTGACCACAAACTTGACATGAGCCAACAGTGTGACGCGGCAGCTAAAAAAGCCAATGCAATTCTGGGCCTCATCAATAGGAGTATAGCATCTAGATCAAGGGAAGTAATAGTGCCACTGTATTCTGCTCTGGTCAGACCTCACCTGGAGTACTGTGTCCAGTTCTGGGCACCACAATTCAAGAAGGACACTGACAAACTGGAACGTGTCCAGAGGAGGGCAACCAAAATGGTCAAAGGCCTGGAAACGATGCCTTATGAGGAACGGCTAAGGGAGCTGGGCATGTTTAGCCTGGAGAAGAGGAGGTTAAGGGGTGATATGATAGCCATGTTCAAATATATAAAAGGATGTCACATAGAGGAGGGAGAAAGGTTGTTTTCTGCTGCTCCAGAGAAGCGGACACGGAGCAATGGAGCCAAACTACAAGAAAGAAGATTCCACCTAAACATTAGGAAGAACTTCCTGACAGTAAGAGCTGTTCGACAGTGGAATTTGCTGCCAAGGAGTGTGGTGGAGTCTCCTACTTTGGAGGTCTTTAAGCAGAGGCTTGACAACCATATGTCAGGAGTGCTCTGATGGTGTTTCCTGCTTGGCAGGGGGTTGGACTCGATGGCCCTTGTGGTCTCTTCCAACTCTATGATTCTATGATTCTATGCGCCTGCTGGATGTCGAGGTTAGTTTCTCGACGGCCAGACATCCAGAAACCACGGACAAGCAGAGAGAGCTAACAGCATACTTCAACAATATCTACGCTGCTACGTCAACGAGAGGGAGAATGATTGGGTGGACAACTTAGCGCTGGCTGAGTTTGCATACAATAACGCAGAACATGTGTCCACAGGGATGAGTCCGTTTATGGCGAATTACGGGTGTCACCCCAGGGCTTTCCCAGGGGAAGGGGAGGGAAGTTGGAGTGTTCCTGCAGCTGAAAAATTTGTGGAAGAGATGGAGGCTTTACACCAACAGCTTAAGCTAAACCTGGAAAGGGCCAAGGAAGAGTACAAGAGGCAGGCAGACAAGCACCGCAGAGAGGGAGAAACCATTAGAGTGGGGGACCGGTTGTGGTTGTCTACCAAAGGGTTACCTTTCAAAGGAGGGTGCAAGAAACTACGGCCAAAGAGACTGGGACCGTTCGAAGTAGCCCAGCAAGTTAACCCGGTGGCCTTTAGGCTCAAATTGCCATCTCACATGAAACTGCACCCCGTGTTCCATAGGTCCTTACTCTCACTGTTCAGGGAGGGGAGGGAATTTCTGGGTCAGCAAAGTGAAACACCCTTGCATCCACAGATGGAGGAAAGGGAACTCAGTGACCATGCAGCTGAAATTCTCGATTCCAGGTGGAGAGGGGGGCGAGTGGAATATTTGGTGGCGTGGGAGGGGGAGTCAGAAGCGGAAAACACATGGGTCACAGCAGAAGAGATTAGGGATGAGTATCTGCAGGAGGAGTTTCATAGCAGGTATCCGAGAAAGCCCAAACCACCAGAGAGATTCTGGGGGGAGCAATTTGGCACCACCGATGAAGAGGAAGAGTTTGAGGGTTTTCCCGCCTCCGACCAGGAGGAAGGGGAATTATCCGAAGAAGAATCCGACTGGGGAGATTGGGGAGAGAGGAGAGACAGCAGCAAATGGAGAGGGATGTTTGAATCATCAGATGGACGGGAGAGTTCCTTCCGGGGGCTTCCTGCATCACCGTCCGAGGAAAGGACGGGGGAGGGGGAGGGGGAGGGCCCTGGGAGTGAAGTGGATGTCAGGGAACTGACATCAGAGCATAGTGGAGAGGCGAGGCTCCCAGATTCTGCAGGAGAGGGGACTAGTAAGGGAAGAGAGAGAACGTCCTCTGGGGAAAGAAGTCCAGGTGACACCAGGAAGAAGGGAGAGGCAGAGAGCAGTTTGGAGGGGAGGCTCCGAGACTCTTCCAGTGAAGTCAGTGGGGAGGGTGGAGGACCACCACTCGGCACGCCCACTCTGCGCAGAAGGCTTCCGCGCAGAGAGGTGAGGCGAAGGTTGTCCGTTAAGGAATTCTTATGCTGGAGGAAATTTAGGAGACGCTCACTCACGGATTCTGCTAGCGACTGAGCAGCAGCGCCAAGGCTGCTCAGTCAGGGAAAGACACAACCGACCCTAAGCAGTTTGGAACAGCTAGAGGTTTACACACAAGCAACCCCAATTCCCGTGACAGCAATTCGTGAGTCCCTTACGTTGCTTGTGTGCAAGAGGACCGGGGTACAATCATGAGTCAAACCGGAGGAGCCGGCGCAGGAGAGGGGGCCAAAGGCGGACAGAGTCTGGAGGAGAGAAACCGAGACTTGGAGCAGCAACTGGCTCTACTAGCGGCGCGGCTGGATGAAAGGAGGACACATGATGCCCAGGGGAAGATTACCCCCATCTCAAGAAAGGTACCGGGACTTGTGCAGAAGTTTGGGGGCAACCCCAGAGATTATAACGCTTTTAAGACAGAAGTGCAGTATGCGCTGGAGCTGTAGTACGATGACTTTGCCCACGATGGGGGAAGAGTCGCTTTCGTGGTGGGGCACCTGGAGGGGCGGGCCAGAGATTGGGTTCGACCCTTAATGGCAGCGGAGAACGCGGCCTTGAAGGACCTGAGAAAGTTTTTTAGCGCGATGGATCACATGTTCTCGAGCGATGTTGAACTGAGCGTGACGCGCAAAGAACTGATGGGGTGCAAACAAGGAAACCAGTCAGTGAGAGAGTACTGGTTGAGATTTGCTATGCTGATCCATAAACTTGGGTGGGATCTGAGTTCGGAACCTATTCAAATGTTGTTTGAGGAGGGCTTATCCCCTTGGGTGAGAGACGAACTTTCCCGCTCACCCTGCCCGGAATCGATGGACCAGCTGACCAAGTTGGCGCTCGCTGTAGGAGTCCGACAAGAGACGCGCGCTCTGGAAAGGCGGGAAGGGAGAGCAGAGCGTTGGCATGACAACTGCATTCCAGACATGCCAGCGTCTACTGTGCCACCCGAGGAGCCAATGGAGATTGGAGAAGCGAGCGTGCGCGGGTTTTCAAACTCCAGCGAGGCGCGTAAGAAGGAGGGGAAAACCAGTAAGAGGTGTTTCCGCGGACTTCCGGGTTGACGCGATCTGGAAATGGCGGATTCCCTCCGAGCTGCGGAGGGAATCGGCTCTACCGAGGATGGGTCTTTGCCGCGCCGGCGACGCGGGGACCCTTAAAAACCGCAGGCGCGGAAGCCTGCGGACTGAAGACTCGGCGGGTGCCTTAAGCGCCCCCCCTGATTCGCAAAGAGCCTTTTTAAAGGCTGCGGAGGGGATACGGGGGTGGCGTGGCACTGAGAGTCGATCACTACCTTGGTAGAGCGAAGCCGCGAGCCATAACCAGAGAGCGCCGACTTCCTTCCTTGAAAATCTGGACTGAAAGAACTACCCGTGAGTAAGACGGATTGGGACTTTAAAAAATTTTACCTTGAATTAGAGACGACCGGGGTGTGTGTTAAAAGGAAGTCCGCACCCCCCCCCTTGCAGAAGATCTAAGCAACGACATAAGAGCTAAGCTGGAGAGCCTACCCTTGGTGGGGTGAGTTAAAAAGGACATTAACTTCCAAGATTTAACTAAAGGAAATTTTGGGCTGGAGAGTGGAGTTTTGGAAACCCTCCTTTTGCTTTAAACAACCCCCCCTCCCGGGCTCAGGAACGTCCTGCCTTTGTGCCTGTGTAAGAGCTGCGGAGTTTGACAGCTGTCAAAGCTGCCAAACGGGCGGTTTAAAGTGAGAAATTGTCATTTAAGATCCCTCTGGACTAAGACGAGTTATAATTGAGCTAAAACTGTTGGAAACAAAGTAATAACAATCAGTTAAAGGATTGTTGGTGAAAAGGCAACTAAGTAACCAGATTCCCCCTAGGGGGAATTCTGTGAAACTACAATGGATACAATGGCTGTGGAAGGAAAGTTACTAGTGGAAATCGAAAGGATGTTTCAATTGGTGGGAATCTTACAGGAGCAGAGCTTGGCCATGAATAAACAACTTGAGACTATGACCTTGGGAACAGGCAACTCTGCTCTTTGTATTGAGGACCTCAATGAGAAAGAATCCACAGCTGATTGGGAAACAATATCTACAGAGCTGGAAGAGACTAAACAACAAGAAAAAGAAGAAGTAATCCTGGGAAGCAACAACCAAAAGTTGACATCTGTGGAATACAAGCAAGGAGACGCTGGGAACATATCCACCACAAGTCTGCGAAAGATACAGAAGAAGAAGGAGGAGGTCCCAAGACAAAATGGAATACAGGAATTTAAAACAAAGAAATATGATTGGGGCCTCCGTTTGGACTTAGACTTTGAAGAGATAGACTTTGTGGAAATTCTTCAGCAGCTACCTTTGAATCTTCTTGTGGGAAGAGGATATATTTTGATGGTGAAAGAACTTTTCCCAGATCCGACGACTGACATAAAGGACTACCAACAGGACAGGCGGAGAGGGACGGAAAGAGATTTGAAAGCCTCGGACGTGAGGAACCCAGGCTGAGAATCTCGAATTTGGATTTTTATTGGGAAGGGACAAAAACCGGGGATGGGAGGGAGGGAAGAAGAGATTCTTAAAAACTCTTAAGACTTTTAGGTTTGGTTAAGATGACTCTTAATCTAAGATAAAATGAAAATCGATGGAAGAGAACTTAAGTCCAACTTATGAAAATCAATTTTTATTATAAAAAAGGTAATAAGATGAATAAGATTGTTAAGAGGAGAAATATCAACTTGCTGATATAATCTTGAAACTGGGATGCACGAGGGGAGGTGGGGGGAAGTCAGGGAACAAGGTTATGAAACGGGGATTTGCTGATTCTATACATGTTTTTGGTCTTTTGTTTTTTCTTTGTGTATGTTTTGTCTATATAAAAGCAGAAAACCAAATAAAAATTTTATAAAAAAAAAAAAAACCAGTAAGAGGTGTTTCCTATGGCAGCAGCCGGGACATTTTGCCAGAGCCTGCCCTCAGAGGAAGGCGTGGCAAGGAATGGCGGGGGCAGTGGGGAGTGAGGCGGGAAAAAAAGAGGCACCGGGAAACGGCCGTGCTTGGCTGCAGGAAGGAGGGCACAGCAGCCAGGCGAGCAACCAGTAGAAGTGCCCAAACCAGACCCTCCCCGAGCAGCCATCGTCATAGAGGTGGTGCTAGAACTCCCAAACGGACACCCCATCAAAGTGAAGGCGCTGCTGGATTCAGGCAGCTCTTGCAACTTCTTTAGCAAGGATTTTGCGCTAGAACACCAGCTACAGGTGGTGCCTCTAGAACATCCCCTGCAAGTAACCACGATTGATGGGAGAGAACTTTTGGGAGGGGAAGTAACCAACCAGACCCCTCCCATGAAAATGACAGTTCCCAGACACACTGAGACCATTGCCTTTCACGTAGCCACCTTAGCAGGACCACCCATCATACTGGGAATGAGTTGGCTGGCACTGCACGACCCAGTAGTAGGGTGGCACCAGCGGACAGTCACCTTTGGGTCAGCTCACTGCGTAGAGCATTGCCACAGAGGGGAAACCCCGAGGATGGCAGTAGCCAGGGTGGCAGGGATGGTGGTGGGAGAAAAGGGGAGGCTACCACCTCAGTATGCAGACCTGGAAGAAGTCTTCAGCGAGAGAGAGGCGGATAGACTACCCCCTCACTGGCCCTTTGACTGTCAGATCAACCTACTCCCAGGGGCTCAGTTACCAGTGGGTAAGCTGTACGCCATGTCAGACAGGGAGATGCAGGAGTTGCGGAAGTTCATTGACAAGAATCTGAAGAGGGGCTTTATACGTGAATCAAGGGCGGTGGGGGCAGTCCAGTGTTCTTTGTGGACAAAAGAGACTCCAAAGAGCCCCGCTTGGTCGTAGATTACAGGTCCGTGAACCGGGTGTCGGAACCGGTGACCTTCCCAATGCCCAGGATTGATGACATTTTGGCCAGGGTAAGGAAAGGGAAGGTTTTTACCAAGTTGGACCTTCGGGGGGCGTATAATTTGATAAGGATGAGGGAGGGGGATGAATGGAAAACCACCATGTTCACCCCTCTGGGGGCCTTTGTGTATCTCGTTATGCCCTTCGGATGACAATCGGGATCCAGCACATTTCAAGCTTCCATGCACCAGGTGCTGGGGTCCCTGCTGTACAAGAATTGTGTGGCCTTCCTGGACGACGTACTTATCTACTCAGAGAACGAGGAGCAGCATGTGAAAGATGTCAGGGAAGTGCTGAAAAGGCTGCAGGAGCATCAGCTGTGGGTCAAACTGGAGAAATGCCAATTCCATGCACGAGAGGTGGAGTTCCTGGGCTACAGGTTGTCAGACAAAGGTCTGGCAATGGACCCAGGCAAGGTGCAGGCCGTGCTAGAATGGAAGCCTCCCAAGAACCGGAAGGACGTGCAGAGGTTCTTGGGGTTTGCAAATTTCTACAGGAAGTTCATCAATAACTTCGCCCATCTAACGGCACCCATAACGGATTGTCTCAGCAGCAAGAAGAAGTTCGAATGGACGGAGGAGGCCCAGCGTTCCTTTGAAAAGCTTAAGAGGGCGTTTGCGTCGGAAGAGCAGCTCCTGCACGTGGATCTGCAGAAGCCGATAAGGCTAGAGACGGATGCGCCAGACAGAGCTGTAGGGGGGATATTGCTTCAGCAGGGAAATGGGGAGTGGAAACCGTGTGCCTTCTTTTCCAGGAAGCTTAACAAGTCGGAGCAAAACTACACAGTGTACGATCGAGAACTGCTGGCAATTCACGAGGCTTTTCGACGGTGGCGACATTTTCTCATAGGCGCACAGCACAAAGTCCAGGTGTGTACTGACCACAAGAACCTGGAGTATTGGAGAACGGCAAGAGTGCTCAACCAACGACAGGTGCGGGGGGCTCAAGAGTTTTCCAAGTTTAATTTTGAAATTAGGTACGTGCCTGGGAAGGAAAATGTCAGAGCAGATGCCCTCTCTCGCAAGCCTGAATACGAGGAAGGGGAGGGAGGACCAGAAGCACGTTATGTCATACCCGAGGACAGGTGTGTGGGGGGGGAGTGTTCGTAGGGAGGCAAGAGCTGGCCGGTCTGACGAGGGATGATCAGTATGCACAAACCAAGATCCGGGAAATTGGTATCACTGGGGAAACTCAGGGGGGGGGGTTCGAAGTAAAGGACGGGGCACTGTACTATAAGGGTGCATTGTACATACCTGAGGGGGATTTGAGGAGCAGAATACTCAAGCAATTGCATGACAACCCCACGGCAGGACATTTTGGACAACATAAGACAATGCTACTGGTCACCAGGCAGTTTTGGTGGCCACGGGTGAGGGAAGATGTGAAGGAGTACGTACGTGGGTGCCAGTGCTGCCAGAGAGCGAAGGGGGAGAGGACAGCACCTGCGGGGTTACTGGAGCCCTTACCCACACCAGAGAGGCCATGGGAGGTGGTATCAATTGACTTTATGACGGATTTACCAAAAGCCAGGGGGAAAACGGCAGTAATGGTGGTAGTTGACTTGATGACCAAAATGTGCCATTTTATTGCGTGCTCGCATGCGGTGACTGCAGAAGAAACAGCAAAGCTGTTTGTAGAGCATGTTTTCAGGTTGCATGGCGCCCCCTTGAGGATTTTATCCGACAGAGGACGGCAATTCACGACCAGATTCTGGAGGAAGCTTATGAGTCTGCTGGACGTCGAGGTTGGGTTCTCAACGGCCAGACATCCCGAAACCAACGGACAAGCAGAGAGAGCGAACAGCGTACTTCAACAATATCTACGCTGCTACGTCAGCGAGAGGGAGAAGGATTGGGTGGACAACTTAGCGTTGGCTGAGTTTGCATACAATAACGCAGAACATGTGTCTACAGGGATGAGTCCGTTTATGGCGAATTACGGGTGTCACCCCAGGGCTTTCCCAGGGGAAGGGGAGGGAAGTTGGAGTGTTCCCACAGCTGAAAAATTTGTGGAAGAGATGGAGGCTTTACACCAACATCTTAAGTTAAACCTGGAAAGGGCCAAGGAAGAGTACAAGAGGCAGGCTGACAAGCACCGCAGGGAGGGAGAAACCATAAGAGTGGGAGACCAGGTGTGCTTGTCTACCAAAGGGTTACCGTTCAAAGGAGGGTGCAAGAAGCTACGGCCAAAGAGACTGGGACCGTTCGAAGTAGCCCAGCAAGTTAACCCGGTGGCCTTTAGACTCAAATTGCCATCTCACATGAAACTGCACCCCGTGTTCCACAGGTCCTTACTCTCACCGTTCAGGGAAGGGAGGGAATTTCTGGGTCAGCGAAGTGAAACACCCTTGCATCCACAGATGGAGGAAAGGGAACTCAGTGACCATGCAGCTGAAATTCTCGATTCCAGGTGGAAAGGGGGGCGAGTGGAGTATTTGGTGGCGTGGGAGGGGGAGCCAGCAGAGGAAAATGCATGGGTCCCAGCAGAAGAGATTAGGAATGAGTATCTGCAGGAGGAGTTTCATAGCAGGTTTCCGAGAAAGGTTTCCGAGAGGTTCTGGGGGGAGCAATTTGGCACCACCGATGAAGAGGAAGATTTTGAGGGTTTTCCCGCCTCCGAAGAGGAGGAAGGGGAAGTGTCAGAAGAAGAATCCGACTGGGGAGATTGGGGAGAGAGAAGAGACAGCAGCAAATGGAGAGGGGTGTTTGAATCATCAGATGGAGGGGAGAGTTCCTTCCGGGGGTTTCCTGCATCACCGTCCGAGGAAAGGACGGGGGAGGGGGAGGGCCCTGGGAGGGAGGTGGATGTCAGGGAACTGACATCAGAGCAGAGGGGAGAAGCGAGGCTCCGGGACTCTGCAGGAGAGGGGACGAGTAAGGGAAGAGAGAGAACGTCATCTGGGGAAGGAAGTCCAGGGGACACCAGGAAGAAGGGAGAGGCGGAGAGCAGCTCGGAGGTGAGGCTCCGAGACTCTTCCAGTGAAGTCAGTGAGGAGAGTGGAGGACCACCACTCAGAACGCCCACTCTGCGCATAAGGCTTCCGCGCAGAGATGCGAGGCGGAGGTTGTCCGTTAAGGAATTCTTATGCTGGAGGAAATTTAGGAGACACCCATTCACGGATTCTGCTAGCGACTGAGCAGCAGCGCCAAGGCTGCTCAGTCAGGGAAAGACACAACCGACCCTAAGCAGTTTGGAACAGCTAGAGGTTTACACACAAGCAACCCCAAATCCCGTGACAACGAATAAGCTTTGATTGGGCTTTTTTCAATTCGCATGGTGTTATTTCGGTGTGCACCAGAATCACCCCCAACCAAAGCAAAAATGCCTTTTGTTTCCATCTACATAAAAAGAAGATGATAAAGCTCTGATTGGGCTTATTTCAAATTGGTGTTTTTGGGGTTAGAATGCACATTCACACAAAAATCGCAGAAATGTTTGTTACCAGCCCAAATCAAGCATAGGTGTTTTGGTTCCATCTCAATAGAAAAAGGACGAATAAGCTTCGATTGCTCTTTCGGTGTTCATTCACCCACAAATAGCAAAGCGGTGTAATAAGCCTAAACAAAGCCAAACAGGTTGTTTTGGTTTCGAACTACATAGAAAGAAGAATCTTGGATTGTGCTTACTTCATGTCGTGTTCTTTGCTGTTAATGCACATTGACACAGAAATCGCAGTGTGTGCAATGAGACCAAAATAACACAACACCATCTTTTCGCTTCCATATGCGTAGAAAGAAGTCGAATAAGCTTTGATTGGGCGTTTTTCAATTCGCATGGTGTTATTTGGGTGTACGCCAGAATCAGCCCAAACGAAAGCAAATAGGTATTTTGGGTTCCATCTACATAAAAAGAAGATGATAAAGCTCTGATTGGGCTTATTTCAAATTGGTGTTTTTGGGGTTAGAATGCACATTCACCCAAAAATCGCAGAGTGACATGTTTATTATCAGCCCAAATCAAGCATAGGTGTTTTGGTTCCATCTCAATAGAAAAAGGACGAATAAGCTTCGATTGCTCTTTCGGTGTTCATTCACCCACAAATAGCAAAGCGAAGTGTAATAAGCCTAAAGAAAGCCAAACAGGTTGTTTTGGTTTCCAACTACATAGAAAGAAGAATCTTGGATTGCGCTTACTTCATGTTGTGTTCTTTGCTGTTAATGCACATTGACACAGAAATCGCAAAGTGTGTGCAATGAGACCAAAATAACATAACACCATTTTTTCGCTTCCATATGCGTAGGAAGACGACGAATAAGGTTTGACTGGGCTTTTTTCAATTCGCATGGTGTTATTTGGGTGTGCGCCAGAATCACCCCAAACGAAAGCAAATAGGTGTTTTGGGTTCCATCTACATAAAAAGAAGATGATAAAGCTCTGGTTGACCTTATTTCAAATTGGTGTTTTGGGGATTAGAATGCACATTCAACCAAAAATCGGAGAAATGTTTGTTACCAGCCCAAATCAAGCATAGGTAAACATATGGTAACATCTCAATAGAAAAAGGATGAATAAGCTTCGATTGCTCTTTCGGTGTTCATTCACCCACAAATAGTGTGGCTTGATGATGCAGTCCGGCACGTTTCCCTGCGCCACACTGGACTCCTGAAACAAGAATCACACACAGAGAAACCACTCCCGTATGTGAACATAACCACGCCTCAGAATGTGAGACGTCACTCAGAACTGTTTAACCCTGTAAGTTCTGATTCTCTTCACACCCCCTCTCGTCTCGCATCCTGAGGGAAACTGTGAACACACATCTACAGACCTCTTTGAGTTCAACTCCCTTCCCATTGCCTCTTGCCCCCTTCTGGCATCTGTCTCAGGCAACTGTTGAACCTCCTCAAAACTCCCAGGTTCGCACTGCGCGAAACCAACCCATGCGCTGGTGACCTGAAACCTCTCAGGTGGCACCCCCTTTGTTGTGCGTGCGGATCGTCTGAGCACAGTCTCAGGTGCTCCTCCTGACCCACTGGGGCCAGCAAGTGTGTCTTCTACATCTGAAGACTCCCCCTCTGACTTACTGCGTCTTCGGGCCTTCTGCACTTTGCTAACAGGAGATGAAGGCTCACTCTTGGGCTCTCTATTAACAACCTGTGGAGAAACCCAACCCTGTTCTTGACTCTGTTCAGAGACCTGGTCCTCAGCAACAGGTTCAGCCTCTGGCTCTCCCTCCTCCTCAGAATCAGACAGACATTCTGAGAGAACATCAGGACCCTCATTGAGTCTTGACCAACCATTCTGTTCACAGAACTCAGCATGTTTGCTGATCAGAAGCTTGGTCTGATCACCTTCTTGATATGCAAACCTCCACCCCTTTGTCGCAGGCTCATATCCACAGAAGATCATTTTCTGGAACCTCGGATCACCTTCCTTCTGTTGGGCCTTTGGCACAAGCACCCAGGCTTCGCAACCAAACACACGGAAGAAATGCACCTGCGTTTTTTTCCGGTGCAACAAGAAAAACGGTGTGTCACCTATAACCGAGTTATAGGACCTATTCATCGAAAAGTTGGCAGCCCTCCAAGCCTCGCTCCAAAAGCTCTGAGGCAAACCGGAGTCACACAGTAGAACCTCAGCAGCTTGAGCGAGAGCTCTACTCTTGTGCACTGCCACGCCCCTCTCCTTGGGAGAAGTAGCACCCGTCACCCTGTGACGTATTCCCTTCTGGCTGAAAAACCTCTGCAGAGCAGACCCAGTAAACTCTTCCCCTCGGTCGCTCTTGAACCCCTGAACCTTGTTGGAGAACCGTAGTTCCACTTCCGCAACCCAGTCTTTAATCAGTTGCGCTGCCTCGCCATGCCGCTTCAACGAGAAAGACCAGCCATTTTGGCTAAAATCATCTGTCAGCGTCAGCACAAACCTGGCCCCGCCCAGACTCAGACTTTGCATGGGACCACAAAGGTCTATGTGCACAAGCTCAAAAGGTTTTGTGGTTACCCTCTTACTTCTGAGATAACTGCACCTTTGTACCTTTCCCTTCTGCATGCCCTACAATCTAGGGATTTACCACATGCTTTCAGTTTGCAACCTTTCGTGCATCTGAGCAACTTCTGGACATCTTCCAAACTGCTGTGCGACATTCTCCTGTGCCACAAGTGAACACAAGAATCATGAATGGGAACACTAGCACACTTCGCCTGTGCTGTCTCGGCGTCTCCCTTACCCTCCAGAGGTGTCTCCAGAACAAATAGGTTGTTCTGACATGCAACACTGACCAGTTGTCTCCCACCCCTGGAAATGGAACAGACATCATTTTCAAAGCAAACCTTATAACCCTCCTTTACAAGAGCAGGTACAGATAAAAGACAACAATGCATCTCTGGCACAACGTAGACTTCCAGCTCCGCCTGTAAAAAAGAAACAAAAACATTTCCCACGTTAGACAAAGGCCTCTGTGACCCATCAGCAAAAATAACAGTTTTCCCAGCTGAAACAGCTCTGCAGTTCCGCATTCCGCCACTAGGTGGTGGCTTCAGGTGATGGCTGGCTCCTGAGTCGATGACCCAGCGCATCACTTTGTCCTCACTGGAGTTGTTCCGTAGCGTTGCCATGGAGGCAGTTAGGTGATAAGAACCGTCTTCACTCCCTGAGTCACGTCCTCCCTTCGCTTTCCCACGCTGGCCTCCTCTCCTGGACTGGCTGCCATGGAAACCTGGCTGACTGCCATGGGAAACGACCTTGGAGACATCCTGCCCGGCCTCTCTGGCTCTCTGCGGACAGGAACGACGCAGATGGTCAACAGACTCACAGACAAAACATCGACGAATGGGAAAAGCCTGAACCGTGTCTTCTGCTGGCTTGGCCCCCCTTCTCTTACAACTTGCAGGGCTCTCTGTGCCAGTTCGGCCCTCTCTTCTCACGGGACTCCCAGGACGCTTTCCTGCACCCCCTCTGGTGGGTAAAGGGCTCCCAGCACTTGGCCTCTTTCCAGGCTCCTCACACAGACACGTTGCAGCATCCACACAGCCCCCAGACTCTGCAAAAGCAACAGTAGCAGCAGCAGCAACAGCAGCAACAGTAACAGTAACAGTCCCTTCGCCCCCCTGTGGGGCCTCCCAGCTCCTCCCAGCTGTGTATCAGCTCTCAAGAAAATGGCCGGCGCCATCTTGCCTCTCCCCTCCGGATGCAGCCACTTCTCGGCCCTTGCTTCCCACTCCAGCTCCACAAGCTTCTTGGAGTGCTAGCCAAGCGGCCTCTGGCCTTCTTGCACCCAGGACAACAGGCACCAGATGAGCATCCACATTTTCTGCCAAAAAAGCAAGCACACTCTTCTCTTTTTTTTTTTTAAAAAATAATTTTAATTTTATTAGAAAAAAGATTCACGTTACATGTCAAACTTCAGATACATATAAACATGTCATTAAAAGGTATAAGAGAAGAAAAAAGAAAAAGCAAGCAAAAAACAGAAAATTACAAAAAAGAAATTCTTAAAAGAAAAAGGAGAGAAAAAAGAAAAAAAAGAAAAAGAGCGAAAAAACAAAAAGAGAAAAGGCAGCAAAAAACGGACAGACTTCCGTTCAACTTGGTTCAGGATTACACAATCATAAAAGAATATTTGCAGTAGAACTTGCAATGGTATTTAACATCGACGGTGTTAATTATCTTCTGCTGTTATGTTACTAATACCCATATTGTCCTCAACATAAATTAAAAATTTCTTCCACTCATCTTTAAGTTTCATAGTATTATTTTGCCTTAATTTCTGTGTTAATCTCGCTAATTCTATATATTGATATAATTTCACTTGCCACTCTCCGATCGTAGGCATGTCAGGGGATTTCCAATTTTGTGCAATTAGGATTCTCGCCGCGGCAGTCGCATATTGGAAAATGGTTTGATCTGATTTTTTTATTTCCTCACCAATCATACCTAAAAGAAACAACTCAGGTATCCTGGGGAAATTATATTTTAAAATTTTTTTCAGTTCATCATAAATCTTTCCCCAGAATTCCTTCACTGCCTCACAGGTCCACCAAATATGGAAAAAGGTCCCAACCTTCTCTTTGCATCTCCAACAACTATTATCGACAGTTTTATACATCTTTCCTAGCTTTACTGGGGTCAAATACCAGCGGTATATCATTTTCTCTAGGTTTTCTCGGAGTGTTGCACACGCTGTAAATTTTATACCCTTCCTCCAGAGTGTCTGCCATTTATTATAATCAATATTATATCCAAGGTCTTTATCCCACTTCACTATCGCGCCCTTCACCAAATCCTCTCTTGTATCCCATTCCAATAGTTGTTTATATAATTTGGAGAGGTGTTTATCATTACTCTCTAAGATTTCTGTCTGGAATCTTGATTTTTTATCACTCATCCCCTGTTTCTTGTGCTCACTCCACAATGCATTAATCTGGTGGAAGTGAAACCATTCTTTTATCTTGTCTTTCAACTCGTCATAAGACTTCACCTTCCAACCTTCTTCTGTCTTAGTTAGGAGGTCCTCATAGGTCCACCTTTCTCCCATCATATTCGGTTTTTTTATTTTGACAATATCCACTGGGGAGAGCCACCAAGGGGTTCTTTCTTCAATCAGTTTTTTATATCTATTCCACACCTCCAATAGTGAACCTCTAATTATGTGGTTAGAAAACCCTCTGTGTATCTCCCCTTTCCCCTGCCACAAATAGGCGTGCCACCCGAACCTAATATCAAAACCTTCCAGGTCCAATAAATCAGTGTTTCTGAGGGTGGCCCATTCCTTTAGCCAGCTTAAACAAGCTGCCTCATAGTATAACCTTAAATTCGGTACCCCAAATCCGCCCCTCTCTCTTGCATCTGTCAGGTATTTAAACCTTATCCTGGCTCTTTTCCCCTGCCAAATGAACTTAGTCAAAATTCTTTGCCAATTCCTAAAACGGGTGGTGCCTTTAATTATCGGGATATTTTGGAACAAAAACAATAATCTTGGGAGGATGCACATTTTAATCGCCGCCATCCTCCCTGTCCATGAAAGCTTCAGCCTCTGCCAGATGTCCAGATCTTTTTTTATTTCCTGCCAAATCTTATCATAATTATCTTCTACCAAATTTATATTTTTTGGAGACAGCCAAATTCCCAGATATTTTACCTTATTCACAATTTTTATACCGGTCCTTTGTTCCAATTGAATTTTGTCCTCAATAGCCAAATTCTTTGTTAAAATTTTTGTTTTCTTCCTATTTAGTCTAAATCCTGACAGTCTGCCGAATTCCTCTAATAATTCTATCACCTTACTTACACTATCCACTGGTTCTTCCAGGGATAGGACTAGGTCGTCGGCATATGCCTTTAGCTTAAGTTCTTTCTTTCCAATTCTTATCCCCTTCACACCCACTGCATCTCTTATTCTATTTGCAATAACTTCCAAAACCATTATGAAGAGCAGGGGGGATAAAGGGCAGCCCTGCCTTGTGCCTTTCCCAATCTTGAATGATTTAGTTAGGCTGTTGTTTACAATCAGCATAGCCTGTTGTTCCGAGTAAATTGCTTTGATTCCTTTCAAATAGGGACCTTCAATACCCGCCTTTTCCAAGCATAGTGATAAAAACTCCCAAGAGACATTATCAAAAGCCTTCTCGGCGTCTATAAAGATTAGTGCGGCTGGGATATCTATCCTTGTATCTAAGTATTCAATGATATTTAATATGTGACGCACATTATCTTTCTGGTGTCGATTAGGGAGGAATCCCGCTTGGTCTTTATGGATGTATTTCATTAATAGTTTCTTGAGTCTACTTGCCATTATATCGGCAAAGATCTTATAGTCGTTGTTAAGCAAAGAGATTGGCCTATAATTTTTTATATCAGTTTTCTCAGTTTCTGATTTTGGAACTAAAGTTATGAATGCCTCCTTCCAGGAGCCGGGGATTTTCCCTCCCTGGAGGATGTTATTGATAACATCTCTGAGTACTGGAGCAAGGAGTTCCTCTAGTGTTTTATAGTATTTTGAGGGCAAACCATCCGGCCCGGGGGCCTTTCCATTTTTCATCCTATTAATAGCTTCCTTCACTTCATCTACAGTAATTTCCTTATTTAATCGTATTCTGTCCTCTTCCGATATATATTTTCCTCTTTCCTGCTCCAAAAATCTTTCAATTTCTAATCTATCTTCAGTTCCTCTTTCATATAACTTTTCAAAGAACTGAACGAACCTCTTTTCTATTTCATCTGGGGCTTCTATGATGTTATCTTCCATTATTATTTTACTTATCACATTTTGCTTTTTCCTCTTTCTCAACTGCCACGCGAGTAACTTCCCCATTTTATTTGCCGATTCAAAAAACCTCTGCTTCATGTATTTGATTCTCCAATCTATTTCCTGGTTTAGTATAGCTGAATACTGGGCCTGTAGCACCTTTAAGGCACGAGTGGCCTCAACATCTGCTGGGTTTGTGGTCAGTTTCCTTTCGTAATTTCTCAGTTGTGTGAGGATTTCTTCTTTCTTTCGTTCTCTTAGTTTCCTCCTAAGGTTATTTTGTTGAATTAGAACACACTTTTGTTGAATTAGAACACACACTTTGTTGAATTAGAAGCACACTCTTCTCAACTTCACTTTGCTTTGCAGCTCTCTTAGCCTCTGCTTTCCCAGCTGCCTTCGGTATCGGCTGGACAACATCCCACAGCCGCTCCCCAACTAACAGCAGCTCTGCTTGAAAGCTCCACTCCAACCAAGTTTGGCTAGTCAGTTTCTGACATGGCAGCTTAAGCTCAAAGCCATGTTCCTGGAACTGAGACATTGCCTCCCTTCTGTTGGCTTTTCCAAAGGTACTCACTCAGCAGCCAAACTGGGCACTCCGGACGACGTGGCTCCTCAGCTCCCACTCCATCAGCCTCCTCCGATCTGCCTCAAATGTTAGGCAGGACTCTAGCTTGCTTTCACACACACCAGCACGACCTGGCAACAGCTTCAAAAGCTTGGCTGACTTCCATAACCTGTGGCTTGATGATGGAGTCTGGCACGTTTCCCTGCGCCACACTGGACTCCCGTGGGTAGCTCACTGTCAGCTTCCTTCAGCAGAGTCTCCGCAGTGGTAGAAAACTGTTGCAATGTGTGTGTAATAAATCAGACTGTACGCAGCCTTGTTGCTTATCTCCAACAGTCTTTAATCGTGTAGCAAAAACATCATAAATCAGCCAGGCGAAAGAGGGCATATCTTTCGCCTCTCGGTCAAACCGAAACAAGAATCACACACAGAGAAACCACTCCCGTATGTGAACATAACCACGCCTCAGAATGTGAGACGTCACTCAGAACTGTTTAACCCTGTAAGTTCTGATTCTCTTCACAAATAGCAAAGCGAAGTGTAATAAGCCTAAAGAAAGCTGAACAGGTTGTTTTGGTTTCCAACTACATAGAAAGAAGAATCTTGGATTGCGCTTACTTCATGTCGTGTTCTTTGCTGTTAATGCACATTGACACAGAAATCGCAAAGTGTGTGTGTAATGGGAATTGGGGTTGCTCGTGCGTAAAGGATGTTGAAGTTCTAGGCAACGTTGCCTGGCTAAACCTTTCCCTGGCTGGACAGCCCTTCCTCCATGGCTTTGTCAGTCGCTGGCAGAATCCGTCAGTGGGCGTTTCCTGAATTTCTTCCAACATAAAAATTCCTTGATGCCCAGTCTCCGCCTAGCCTCCCTGCGCAGAAGATTTCTGCGCAGAGTAGGCGTAGCCAGCGGAGGTACTGGACTCTCCCCGCTGGTCTCTGTGGAAGAGTCTTGGAGCCCTCTCTCCGAAGTCCTTCCCTGGTCCCCTTCCTCCCCAGTGTCACGCTGATAACCTTCCCCAAAGGGAGTGTTCTCTCTCCCTCTGCTGGTCCCTTCTCCTGCATGGTCGGGGAGCCTTACCTCCACTCTAGGCTCCGATGGCAGTTCCCTGACATCCACCTCCCCCCCCAGAACCCCCCTCACCTCCGTCCCGTTCCTTTGGCCTAAGTTCCTCCCTTCCCTCTGACGGCGATGTGGGAAATCCCCGGAAGGAGCTACCCCCATCCTCTGAAGATTCAAACATAGCTCTCCACCTGCTGCTATCTCTTCGTACCAGATCACCCTCCCAGTCTGATTCCTCACCCTCCGATTCCTCTCCTTCCTCCTTGTCGGAGGCCGGAAACCCCACAAACTTTTCTTCCTCATCTGTAGTGCCAAATTGCTCCTCCCAGAACCTCGCTACCGGTTTGGGCTTCCTTGGGAACCTGCTGTGAAACTCTCCCCTGAGATCCTCATCCCTGATGGTCTCCGCAGGAACCCACGTGTTTTCCGACTCAGGTTCCCCCTCCCAAGCCACCAAATACTCCACTTCCCCTCCTCTCATTCTTGAATCAAGTATTTCCGTGGCTTGACTGCTGAGTTCCCTCTCCTCTATGCGTGGGTGAGTGGGGACCTCTCTCTCTCGCCCCGGAAATTCCAGCCCCTCCCTGTACAGAGAGTAGGGACCTATGGAACACCGGGTGTAGTTTCATACTGGTCGGCAACTTGAGCTTGATTGACCTGCTGGGTTACCTCGAAAGGTACCAGCCGCCTGGGCCGCAACTTCTTGCACCTTCTTACACCCTCCCTTGAAAGGTAACCCCTGGGTTGACAACCACACCTGGTTTCTCCTTCCCTGCGGTGCTTGTCTGCCTGCCTCTTATACACTTCCTTGGCCCTTTCCAAGTTCATTTTAAGTTGTTGGTGTAAGGCTTCCATTTCTTCCACAAACTGCTCTGCTGCTGGCACACTCCACCTCTCCTCCCCACCCCCTGGGAAAGCCCTGGGATGACACCCGTAATTGGCCATGAACGGGCTCATCCCCGTGGACACGTGTTCCGCGTTATTGTACGCAAATTCTGCCAGCCCCAGTTTATCCACCCAGTCGTTCTGCCTCTCGCTGACATAGCAGCGTAGATATTGTTGGAGTATACTGTTCGCTCTTTCCGCTTGCCCGTTGGTCTCTGGGTGTCTGGCCGTCAAGAAGCTCACCTTGACTTCCAGCAAGCTCATGAGCTTCCTCCAGAACTGGGAAGTAAATTGCTTCCCTCGGTCGGACAAAACCCTCAAGGGGGCACCATGCAGTCTGAAGATGTGATCCACAAACAGCCGGGCAGTTTCCTCTGCCGTCACCGCATGCGAGCAAGCGATAAAATGGCACATTTTTGTTAACAGGTCAACAACCATCATGACAGCTGTTTTCCTTCTCGATTTGGGCAAATCTGTCATAAAATCTATGGACACCACCTCCCATGGTTTTCCCGGTGTGGGTCAAGGTTCCAGTAGTCCTGCGGGCGCCCCCCTCTCCCCCTTTGCTCGCTGGTAGCAGTCACACCCTCGTACGTACTCCCGTACATCTTCCCTCACCCTTGGCCACCAGAACTGCCTGGTGACCAGCAACATGGTCTTGTGTTGACCGAAATGCCCCGCCGTCGGGTTATCATGGAGTTGTTTGAGTACCCTTCTCCTCAAGTCATCCCCTGGTACATATAGTGCTCCCCTGTAATATAGTACCCCATCTTTCTCCTCAAACCCCCCATGGTTTCCCCCCGTGCCTCTGAGTTCCCAGATTTTCGTTTGGGCGAACTCGTCGTCCCTCGTCAGTCCTACTAGTTGTCGTGTCTCAACTAACACTCCCCCCCACACCCATCGGTTCTCGGGAATCACATGTCGTGCTTCTGGAGGTCCTTCTCCTTCCAGATACTCCGGCTTCCGGGAGAGGGCGTCTGCTCTGACGTTTTCCTCTCCCGGCACGTATCGAATCTCAAAGAAAAACTTGGAGAATTCTTGAGCCCACCGCACCTGTCCTTGGTTGAGTACTCGTGCAGTCCTCCAGTACTCTAGGTTCTTATGGTCCGTGCACACCTGGATCTTGTGCTGCGCCCCTATTAACAAATGTTTCCAGCGCCTAAAGGCTTCATAAATAGCCAGCAGTTCTTGATCATACACTGTGTAGTTTTGCTCAGACTTGCTCAGCTTCCTCGAGAAGAATGCGCACGGCCTCCAGCTGGACTTGTCTCCCAGCTGGAGAAGCACCGCCCCTACCGCTCTGTCTGACGCGTCTGTCTCCAACCTCATTGGCTTCTGCAGATCCACGTGCAATAGGTGCTCTTCCGAAGCAAACGCCTTTTTTAGCTTTTCGAAAGATTGCTGTGCCTCTTCTGTCCAGACGAACTTCCTTTTGCTACTGAGACAATCGGTGATGGGTGCTGTTCCTCATAAGGCATCGTTTCCAGGCCTTTGACCATTTTGGTTGCCCTCCTCTGAACACGTTCCAGTTTGTCAGTGTCCTTCTTGAACTGTGGTGCCAAGAACTGGACACAGTACTCCAGGTGTGGTCTGACCAGAGCAGAATACAGTGGCACTATTACTTCCCTTGATCTAGATGCTATACTCCTATTGATGCAGCCCAGAATTGCATTGGCTTTTTTAGCTGCCGCGTCACACTGTTGGCTCATGTCAAGTTTGTGGTCAACCAAGACTCCTAGATCCTTTTTACATGTACTGCTCTCAAGCCAGGTGTCCCCCATCTTGTATTTGTGCCTCTCATTTTTTTTGCCCAAGTGCAATACTTTACATTTCTCCCTGTTAAAATTCATCTTGTTTGTTTTTGCCCAGTTCTCTAATCTGTCAAGGTCGTTTTGAAGTGTGATCCTGTCCTCTGGGGTGTTAGCCACCCCTCCCAGTTTGGTGTGATCTGCAAATTTGATCAGGATGCCTTGAGTCCATCATCCAAGTCGTTGATAAAGATGTTGAATAAGACCGGGCCCAAGACAGAACCCTGTGGCACCCCACTAGTCACTCTTCTCCATCTTTTCGCTTCCATATGCATAGAAAGAAGACATATAAGCTTTGATTGGGTTTTTTTCAATTCACATGGTGTTATTTGGGTGTGCGGCAGAATCACCAAAAACCAAAGCAAAAAGGTATTTTGGGTTCCATCTACATAAAAAGAAGATGATAAAGCTCTGATTGTGCTTATTTCGAATTGGTGTTTTCGGGGATAGAATGCACATTCACCCCAAAATCTCAGAAATGTTTGTTACCAGCCCACATCAAGCATAGGTGTTTTGCTTCACTCTCAGTAGAAAAAGGACGAATAAGCTTCGCTTGCTCTTTCGGTGTTCATTCACCCACAAATAGCAAAGCGGTGTAATAAGCCTAAACAAAGCCAAACAGGTTGTTTTGGGTTCCAGCTATATAGAAAGAAGAATCTTGGATTGCGCTTATTTCATGTCATCTTCTATGGTGTTCATGCACATTGACCCAGAAATCGCAAAGTGTGTGTAATGAGACCAATATAACACAACACCGTCTTCTCACTTCCATATGCATACAAAGAAGACGAGTAAGCTTTGATTGGACTTATTTCAATTCGCATGGTGTTTTTTGGGTGTGCACCAGAATCACCTGCAACCAAAGCAAAAAGGTGTTTTGGGTTCCATCAACATAAAAAAAAGATGATAAAGCTCTGATTGGGGTAATTTCAAATTAATGTTTTTGGGGTTAGAATGCACATTCACCCAAAATCGCAGAGTGACATGTTTTTTATCAGCGCAAATCAAGCATAGGTGTTTTGGTTCCATCTGAATAGAAAGAGGACGAATAAGCTTGGATTGTTCTTTCGGTGGTCATTCAACCCAACCCTAACCCTAACCCTAACCCTAACCCTAACCCTCACCCTCACCCTCACCCTCACCCTCACCCTCACCCTATCCTAACCCTAACCTTAACCCCAGCAAAGCGTAGTGTAATAAGCCTAAACAAAGCCAAACAGGTTGTTTTGTGTTCCAGCTACTTAGAAAGAAGAATTTTGGTTTTCGCTTATTTCAAGTCGTGTTCTTTGGTGTTAATGCACGTTGACCCAGAAATCGCAAAGTGTGTGTAATGAAACGAAAATAACACAACGCCCTCTTTTCGCTTCAATGTGCGTAGAAAGAAAACGAATAAGCTTTGATTGGGCTTATTTCAATTCGCATGGTGTTTTTTGGATGTGCACCGGAATCACCCCCGACCAAAGCAAAAAGGTTTTTTGGGTTCCATCTACATAAAAAGAAGATGATAAAGCTCTGATTGGGCTTATTTCAAATTGGTGTTTTTGGGGTTAGAATGCACATTCACTGAAAAATCGCAGAGTGACATGTTTATTATCAGCCGAAATCAAGCATAGGTGTTTTGGTTAGATCTCAATAGAAAGAGGACGAATAAACTTGGATTGTTCTTTTGGTTGTCATTCACCCTAACCCTAACCCGAACCCGAACCCAAACCCAAACCCAAACCCAAACGCTAACCCTACCCTAACGCTAACCCTATCCCTAACCCTAATCCTAATCCTAATCCTAATCCTAATCCTAATCCTAATCCTAATCCTAATCCTAACCCTAATCCTAACCCTAACCCTAACCCTAACCATAGCAAATCGAAGTGTAATAAGCCTAAACAAAGCCAAACAGGTTGTTTTGTGTTCGAGCTACATAGAAAGAAGAATCTTGGATTTCGCTTATTTCAAGTCTTGTTCTTTGGTGTTAATGCACTTTGACCCAGAAATTGCAAAATGTGTGTAATGAAAAGAAAATAACGCAACACCGTCTTTTCACTTCCATATGCGTAGGATATGGTTCTATCTGAATAAATAGAGGTTGAAAAAATTTCTATTGTTCTTTCAGTGGTCAATCACAAGAACCCTAACCCTAACCCTAACCCTAACCCTAATCCTAACCTAAACCCTAACCCTAACCCTAACCCTAAGCCGAACCCGAACCCGAACCCGAACCCAAAACCTAAGGCTAACCCTAACCCAAACGCTAACCCTAACCCTAAACCTACCCTAACGCTAACCCTAACCCTAACCCTAACCCTAATCCTAATCCTAACCCTAACCCTAACCCTAACCTTAACCCTAACCCCAACGCTAACCCTAACTGTCACCCTAACCCTAACCTTAACCCTAAGCACAGCAACTTGGATTGTTCTTTCGGTGGTCATTCACCCTAACCCTAACCCTAACCCAAACCCTAACCCTAACCCTAACCCTAACCCTAACCCTAACCCTAACCCTAACCCTAACCCTAACCCTAACCCTAACCCTAACCCTAACCCTAACCCCAACCCCAACCCTAACCCTGACCCTAACCCTAACCCTAACCCTAACCCCAACCCTAACCATAACCCCAACCCTAACCCTAACTGTCACCCTAACCCTAACCTTAACCCTAATCACAGCAAAGCAAAGTGTAATAAGCCTAAACAAAGCCAAACAGGTTGTTTTGTGTTACAGCTACATAGAAAGAAGAATCTTGGATTTCCCTTATTTCAAGTCGTTTTCTTCGGTCTTAATGTGCATTGACCCAGAAATCGCAAAGTGTGTAATGAGACTAAAATAACGCTTACATATGCGTAGAAAGAAGACGAATAAGCTTTGCTTGGTCTTATTTCAATTCGCATGGTGTTTTGTGGGTGTGCACCGGAATCACCCCCGACCTAAGCAAAAGGGTGTTTTGGGTGCCATCTACATAAAAAAAAGATGATAAAGCTCTGATTGAGTTTATTTCATAGAATCATAGAGTTGGAAGAGACCACAAGGTCCATCGAGTCCAACCCCCTGCCAAGCATATTTCAAATTGGTGTTTTGTGGGTTAGAAAGCACGTTCACTCAAAAATCGCAGAGTGACATTTTTGTTATCAGCCCAAATCAAGCATAGGTGTTTTGTTTCCATTTCAATAGAAGGAGGACAAATAAGCTTGGATTGTTCTTTCGGTGGTCATTCACCCTGATCCTAACCCTAACCCTAACCCTAACCAAAATAAAAAAATTCCTTCCAGTAGCACCTTAAAGACCAACTAAGTTAGTTCTTGGTATGAGCTTTCGTGTGCATGCACACTTCTTCAGATACACGAAAGCTCATACCAAGAACTAACTTAGTTGGTCTTTAAGGTGCTACTGGAAGGAATTTTTTTATTTTGACTATGGCAGACCAACACGGCTACCTATCTACTACCCTAACCCTAACCCTAACCCTAACCCTAACCCTAACCCCAACCCTAACCCCAACCCCAACCCTAAACCTAACCCTAACCAAAGTTTAATAAGCCTAAACAAAGCCAAACAGGTTGTTTTGTGTTACAGCTACATAGAAAGAAAAATCTTGGTTTTCACTTATTTCAAATCGTTTTCTTTGGTGTTAATGCACATTGACCCAGAAATCGCAAAGTGTGTGTAATGAAACCAAAATAACACAACACTGTTGTCAGGGGCTCAGGAACAGAGGTACAGTGGAGAGAGGAAATGGAGAGCGAAGGGGAAGAATCTGAGGGCAGCGTAGGGGAGTATGACAGCGACCCGAGAGATTTCATGAGCCTCTCCAGCGAATCAGAAGATTCCCAGAAGGAGGCACCGATGGTCAGGGCAAGGGGGGGTCCCAGGGGGAACACACCAGAAACAAGGGGCCAGCGGGGACTCCCAAAGCAGCAGCGGGAGATCAGGACCAGCTTCCCAACCAGAGCGTAGTGGGGGGGAAGAGTCTCAGGTGTCAGGACCAGCGTCTCCTCCAGCAGGGAGAGAAGATGAGTCAGGGCTGACCACGCCTCTATCGGAGAGTGGGGGAACGGAGGGGAGGTCAGGTCCAGCTAGCCTCCCAGAAGGGGGAAGCAGTGACAGGAGCAGTGTAACGGTCAGGAGGAAGGTTGCCGGCTGGGCGCGAGCGCCAAGTTCGAATGTACAGGCGCGGGGGACAGCAGAAAACCCGGATTGGGAGGCAGGTCCTAAAGCCCGCCGGAGACAGGGGGAAGACTCAGGGGACTCAGCGTCAGATGAGTCTAGGAAGGGCGAGACCCCAGCTGACAGGCGGAGCCAGAGGAGGAAAGAGCAAAGGACGAGGTGGAGCAAGGCTAGAGTCTTAAACTGGTGTCTGGGGGGAGGAGATTCAGACGGAGCTTCGACGGTCTAGAGTTTCAGACGTAGAGCTGCGCGCTACGGTTGTGAAGGTGAAACTGAACTTCAATAAAGACTTTTGTATATAACAACGAACTGGCGTTGGTCCTTTGTGAGCTGGGACCTCGGGCAGCTCTGAAAACCGTCTTTTTGTTTCAATATGCGTTGAAAGAAGACGAATAAGCTTTGATTGGGCTTATTACAATTTGCATGGTGTTTTTTGGGTGTGCACCGGAATCACCACCGACCTAAGCCAAAGGGTGTTTTGGGTGCCATCTACATAAAAAAAAAGATGATAAAGCTCTGATTGGTTTTATTTCAAATTGGTGTTTTGGGGATTAGAAAGCACGTTCACTCAAAAATAGCAGAGTGACATTTTTGTTATCAGCCCAAATCAAGCATAAGTGTTTCGGTTCTATGTCAATAGAAGGAGGACGAATAAACTTGGATTGTTCTTTCGTGGTCATTCACCCGAACCCTAACCCTAACCCTAACCCTAACCCTAACCTTAACCTTAACCTTAACCTTAACCTTAACCTTAACCTTAACCTTAACCTTAACCTTAACCTTAACCTCAACCTCAACCTCAACCTCAACCTCAACCTCAACCTTAACCTTAACCTTAACCTTAACCTTAACCTTAACCTTAACCTTAACCTTAACCTTGTTGGGAAACTGCCAGGGAGATAACGTCCATCATGGCCCCCAAGCCGGAGTTCTGGACGACCATCGGCCTCCCGTAGTCACGCAGATCCAACAGTTAGGGGCACAAAGCCTTAGAAATTCCTAGCCACATTCCAGGGCTTGGTGCACCCTCTTTCAGCAGAAAGCACAGTCAAAAGCTTGCACCGCAGAAGAGCAGAAGAGCATATTTACAGACTTTATTAGCGTTTAACAGAACAAAAGAAAACGTGACCGTTCTGTGTCAGCATCTCTGGCCGACTGGCAAAAACGAAAGGAAACAACAGCAGACATAAACATCCTGTGACTAGGACATGCGCAGACTCTGTGACTTACAAAGCCTGCTCCCTTTTAAGGTGGAACGGAAATATCCTAACATCCTCCCCCTTTCCGTGTAACCTGTAGTACCTGTGGTTCAACCCAATTGCAACCTTTGTACATAAACCTTAAGTTGTTCTCTGTTAACAACCTTCGACAACAGATCAGCAGGAATTTCATTTCCTGGCATGTAGGACACCTGAATCAGTCCTTTCTGAATACACTCTCTTGCACGATGTAGCTTAATCTGCAAGTACTTGGTTCTTTGCTTGCAACTCTCGGAGTTCAGCAAAGCCAAACAAGATCTATTGTCTTGATACACTTGTACAGGACATTTCACAGACACCCTGATGTCCTTAAACAGTTGCATCAACCATTCACAATCCATGAGTGAAAATGACAGAGCATTGAGTTCTGCTTCACAGGAACTTAGGCTCACTGTTGTCTGCTTCTTGCACAACCAGTCAAACAGGCAGTGGTTGTACATGTAGCATACTCCAGAAGTGCTTGTACCAATTCGGATGGTCCGCCCCCGCCACTTAATGGATCCAAATGGTTTCCAGAGAGTGGTAGGGGATACTTTATCCCATGTTGATGGCCTTTCAGCCGATTCCCTGGTGGCCCGCTGGAATGTGGAGTTAACCAGGGCTATTGACTGTTTGGCTCCGAAGCGCCCTCTCCGATTGCATGGAGCCCGGACAGCCCCGTGGTTTTCCACGGATCTGAGGGCAATGAAACAATCGTTGAGACGGCTAGAGCGCCGGTGGCGGATAACTCATTCCGAATCTGACCGGACACAGGTTAGAGCTCAACGTCGAGCCTACCAAGTGGCGATAGCGACGGCGAAGAAGAATTTCTTCACCGCCTCTATTGCATCTGCAGAAAACAGCAGCAGGAGACTTTTTCAGGTGGTTCACAATTTAGCGGAACCACCTGCAACATCGGGGCCCAGTACGGGCCACATGTTCTCCTGCAATGATTTTGCAAAGTTTTTTGCAGATAAAATCGCTCAGATTCGGGAAGAAGTAGACTCCACCGTGGGAGCAGGGCCGGGGCGGGAGAGTGCTAGAGTTCTGTCTAGTCAAGTTGAGTGGGATCAATTCCAATCTGTTACCTCCGAGGATGTGGACAGGCTGCTTGGACGAGTGAAACCAACCACCTGTCTCCTGGATCCTTGCCCATCCTGGCTTATAAAAGCTAGCCGGGAAGGACTGGGCGATGGGCTTCGTGGGGTGGTGAATGCTTCCCTCTGTGAGGGAGCCTTCCCAGACCCGCTGAAAGAGGCGGTTATTAAACCGCTTCTTAAAAAACCATCTTTAGATGCGGCCACGATGGCCAACTATCGCCCAGTCTCAAATCTTCCATTCCTGGGCAAGGTGATTGAGCGAGCGGTTGCCGAACAACTCCAGGCACGCCTGGAAGAAGCGGACCATTTGGATCCCTTCCAGTCGGGATTCAGGCCTCATCATGGGACTGAAACGGCCTTGGTCGCACTGGTTGATGATCTCCGGCGGGCTAGGGACAAAGGTGAGAGCTGTTTCCTAGTTCTGCTGGATCTCTCAGCGGCGTTCGATACCATCGACCATAGCATCCTTCTGGACCGTCTTGAGGGGCTGGGAGCTGGGGGCACTGTCATACAGTGGTTCCGCTCCTTCCTCCTGGGCCGTGTTCAGAAAGTGGTGGTGGGGGATGAGTGTTCAGACCCCTGGGCTCTCACTTGTGGGGTGCCTCAGGGTTCTGTCCTCTCCCCCATGCTTTTTAACATCTACATGCGGCCGCTGGGAGAGATCATCAGGAGGTTTGGGCTGGGTGTTCATCAGTATGCGGATGATACCCAGCTCTACCTCTCTTTTAAATCAGAACCAGTGAAGGCGGTGAAGGTCCTGTGTGAGTGTCTGGAGGCGGTTGGAGGATGGATGGCGGCTAACAGATTGAGGTTGAATCCTGACAAGACAGAAGTACTGTTTTTGGGGGACAGGAGGCGGGCAGGTGTGGAGGATTCCCTGGTCCTGAATGGGGTAACTGTGCCCCTGAAGGACGAGGTGCGCAGCCTGGGAGTCATTTTGGACTCACAGCTGTCCATGGAGGCGCAGGTCAAATCTGTGTCCAGGGCAGCTGTTTACCAGCTCCATCTGGTACGTAGGCTGAGACCCTATCTGCCTGCGGACTATCTCGCCAGAGTGGTGCATGCTCTGGTTATCTCCCGCTTGGACTACTGCAATGCACTCTACGTGGGGCTACCTTTGAAGGTGACTCGGAAACTACAACTAATCCAGAATGCGGCAGCTAGACTGGTGACTGGGAGCGGCCGCCGAGACCATATAACACCGGTCTTGAAAGACCTGCATTGGCTCCCAGTACGTTTCCGAGCACAATTCAAAGTGTTGGTGCTGACCTTTAAAGCCCTAAACGGCCTCGGTCCAGTATACCTGAAGGAGCGTCTCCACCCCCATCATTCTGCCCGGACGCTGAGGTCCAGCGCCGAGGGCCTTCTGGCGGTTCCCTCATTGCGAGAAGCAAAGCTACAGGGAACCAGGCAGAGGGCCTTCTCGGTAGTGGCGCCCGCCCTGTGGAACGCCCTTCCAGCAGATGTCAAAATGATAAACAACTATCTGACATTCAGGAGACATCTTAAGGCAGCCCTGTTCAGGGAAGTTTTTAACGTGTGATATTTTATTGTATTTTTGGTTTTTATGGAAGCCGCCCAGAGTGGCTGGGGAGGCCCAGCCAGATGGGCGGGGTATAAATAATAAATTATTATTATTATTATTATTATTATTATCTGTGGTGTCACTTCCAAAACTTGCATCAGCGAAGATTTCAAGACCTCCAGTCTTCTGACTGGTGAACCTCAGCCTGTAGTGCATAGTCCCTTTCAAATAGCGGGCTATGCGCTTCAGAGCTTTCCAATCCTGAACCGTAGGATTGTTGGCATGTCTGCTAAGCAGATTACAGCTTACAGCTATGTCAGGTCTTGAACATCTGGCAATGAAATTCAGCTTGCCTAGAATGCATCTGTATAGCGTTGTGTCAGAAAACGCTTCAGCAGTACTGTCTACCTGGTAACCTGTCACCATCGGTGTGTCTGCTGGGTTTGCATCAACCAAATTCAACCTGGTTAACACATCAGCAATTTTCTGTGTTTGGTGTACCAGAAAATTACCTGCTTGGTCCTTCTCCACCTGCAGAGAAAGATAGTTGGATACCTCACCAAGATCCTTCATGTCAAAGTGCTCCTTCAGCTGAGCTAGGGTGCTTTGGTAAAAAGCCTGATTCTTCCAAAACATCAGAAGATCATCAACAAAACATAAACAATACAGTTTGTTTTGCCCCTCCTCCTTGACAAACACACATGGATCAGCTTTGCCCTGGTGAAAACCTAGAGAAAGCAATGTCTCAGTGAGTTTTGTGTTCCAACACCTGGCACTCTGCTTGAGACCATATAAGGATTTCCGCAGTTTACAGACCATTCCCTTCTGTATCTGCATCCCATCAGGTGGAAGCATGAACAGCTCCTCCCCCAAAATCCCGTACAAAAAAGCTGTATTAATGTCGTGGTGGGTAACATGCAGTTTCTCCTCCGCAGCGACCTTGAGCATCAGCTGAATGCTTTGACTGTGGGTGAGTAGGTCTCGTGGTAATCCTGTCCTGGTACCTGTGAAAAACCTCTGGCAACCAATCTGGCTTTGTGTCTGACTACCTTGCCATTCTGGTCTGTCTTGGCCTTGAAGACCCATTTGCTGCCAACCAGTCTCATTCCTGGGACTACCGGTACCAGTTCCCAAGTTTGGTTCCTGTTCAAGGAATCAACTTCAGCCTTCATGGCATTAAGCCAAGGCTCAGCATCTTTAGAGGTTAACTCCTGAACCTCTTTGAAGCTTGAAGGTTCCCATACCTTCTCTGAGCTACTAAGAACAGCAGTTGCTGTCTTAGCAAACTCATCAGCATACCTCTTTGGAGGTCTGCCCTTGGTCGCGCTTTCAGATCTGCGTACTAGACGCAAGTCTTCTGGACTCATCTCCTCCTTCTTAGGAGAAAAATGACCAATGGTGAACAGTGGTTCTTCCAGTTCATTGTCAGACGCATCAGATGGTCTGACTGAGGCCTGTGCGCTCTTGTAGTCTGCTGTGTCATCACTGTCACTGACACCAGCAGCAGCAGCAGCGCCGCCCACTGAACTGGAATCCGAACTCTGATCATCATCATCCTCATCCTCATCCTCATCATCATCAGCAGCAGCTTCAGCTTTAGCTGCTTGCTTGACATCACTTTCATCCTCCTCTGGGTAACTCTGGAAAATTCCCACATTTTCCCCCCACTTAGGATTGTACTCAACACTCCTTGTGAACTTAATGGACTGAGAGTTAGTCATCCATACCCTGTATGCACCTTTTTCGTACCCCATGAACAAACCATGTGCCCCACGCTTCCCAAGCTTGTTGGTTTGTTGTGTGCGTACCCACATGTCAGAACCAAATATTTTCATGTGTTTGGTGTTGGGTTTCTTGCCAAACATCTTCTCATAGGGGGTACAACCAATGGGTGATGACAATCTGCGATTAAAAGAATAAACAAAATTCCCCAAAGCCTCCCCCCAAAACTTGTCAGGGAGATTGGCATCATGCAACAAGGTTTTGATTCCTTGCAGCAATGTCTGATTTGCTCTCTCCGCAAGCCCATTCATCCATGGCGATCTGGGCGTTGACATGTCATGCTGGATTCCCTTCTCAGTCAGGAAAGCTTCAAACTGCTGAGAAGTAAACTCCCCGCCCCGATCAGTAAACAAACAAGAAATACGTTTATCGTGCACATTTTCCAACCAAGCACAGAATTCCTTAAACTTCGGAAACGCTTGTGATTTCTGTTCGAGCAAATACACATGAATGTACCTGGAAAAAGAATCAATTAGAATCATGAAGTACCTTGCTCCTCCTAAAGAGGGCGCAAGTGGCCCAACCAGGTCCGCATGCACTAGCTGGTAGGGTTTGGAAGCCTGCCTGCTAGACTCCTTGCCTTTTGGAGCAACCTTCACCTTGTTCTCTGCACTTGATACACATTTCATGTGAAATTTACAGGGTTTGATGTTCAAACCCTCAACCACCTCTGGCATCTTGGCCAGTGCCTTCCAAGAGAGGTGACAAAACCTTCGATGTGCATCATGAATGCAACCTGCATGAAGAACTTTGTTAGTTTGTGCAACACAACAAGAATCAGCATTAGATACAACAACAGTGTCGTCATAAGTTATATGGAACAAACCATCCATAAACTTTGCATGCAAATAGTCCTCTTTGCCTTTACTGATGACACAGACGCTCCTCTTGAAGGAAATCTGAAAACCACGCCCAGTAAGCTGTGGGACGCTCAACAAGTTGCTTGCAGCTCCTGGAACAAAAAGTACATTACTGATGGTAGTGTGCAGACTTGCAAGTTTCACAGTCCCTTCTCCTGCAATTTGCAACGTCCTTCCATCAGCCAGGTGGATCTCACCTTCCTGAGGCTTGAAGGAGATAAAGAGATGCCGATCCTTCGAGATGTGGCGGGTACAGCCTGAATCAACAACAAAGCTGCCTTTGACTGTTGGAGCAGTCTTTACAGCAAGCAAACCCTTGTTTTGTACCGGTGTGGGCTTTTGCAGCTTGCCCCCCTGCTGCTCCTGGCCAGCTGACGTGCCTTTAGCCTTTGGTGAAGCTGTGCCAGCAAGCAAAACCTTGCTTTCCACTGGCGTGGGCTTTTGCAGCTTGCCCCCCTGCTTCTGGTCAGCAGACGTGCCTTTAGCCTTTGGTGAAGCTGTGCCAGCAAGCAAAACCTTGCTTTCCACTGGCGTGGGCTTTTCACCCTCCCTCTGCTCCTGGCCATCTGCAGACGTCTGACTTTGTTTACCTTTGCCTTTCCGGCCTCTGCAAAGGCGATGACCTTGGTTCTCACGAGAACCAGAGCTCTCAGCTGCCGACTCCTTGGCTCCCCCTGGAGGCTGGTATGCTGCCTGGGATGACGTAACGGCCAGCTCCCCCTGCAGCTTGCAACCGGTGCCCTCAGCATCCCTGCATTCACTCGCATTCTGGGAAACAGCTAGGACCTCCGATGCAGTCAAACTCTGGGCTGGGATTATTGGGTTGTGAGCTTTTTTCAAAGCATTCCACATTCCACATGCAGTGGTGTTGCCAGCCAGCGTCTTAATTTCCTCAAGAGATACGGATAGGACTATTACGTCTATCGCTTTCGAATCATGCGATTTCCATCTCTCTGTCAGAGGAACCGGAGGGGGCTCAGAAACGACATGCCACACCCCAAACTGACGCAGCAAACTCTCACACCATTTTGCCCAGGTTTCATAATTCTGCCCATCCAACTTAGGGCATTCAGCATTTGCCTTTGGGCACTGAGTGGCCTCTGAAGCTTCAAAAGCGTGGAAAAACTCCATTCCAGCTTTTACAATTAGCCGTGAGTCTATTTTAACTCGAGAGACTCCTTATCTTGGCAGCCATTAATCACGAAGCCTTTTTGGCTCAGCTCCCAGGCCAATTAATCTGCCGGAGATCAAAGACTCCTTGCGAGGTAAACAGAAAAACCAAAAGCCTCCCTCATTTCTTTCGCTTTTCCCACCGTACCTCTTAAACGCAGTCTGTTGCAGCTTTACTCTCCTGTAGGTGCCATGAATCTGGGCCCGAAACCTTGTTGTTGGGAAACTGCCAGGGAGATAACGTCCATCATGGCCCCCAAGCCGGAGTTCTGGACGACCATCGGCCTCCCGTAGTCACGCAGATCCAACAGTTAGGGGCACAAAGCCTTAGAAATTCCTAGCCACATTCCAGGGCTTGGTGCACCCTCTTTCAGCAGAAAGCACAGTCAAAAGCTTGCACCGCAGAAGAGCAGAAGAGCATATTTACAGACTTTATTAGCGTTTAACAAAACAAAAGAAAACGTGACCGTTCTGTGTCAGCATCTCTGGCCGACTGGCAAAAACGAAAGGAAACAACAGCAGACATAAACATCCTGTGACTAGGACATGCGCAGACTCTGTGACTTACAAAGCCTGCTCCCTTTTAAGGTGGAACGGAAATATCCTAACAAACCTTAACCTTAACCTTAACCCTAACCCTAACCCTAACCCTAACCCTAACCCTAACCCTAACCCTAACCGTAAGTGTCAGAGCTGCCCGAGGTCCCAGCTCACAAAGGACCAACGCCGGTTCGTTGTTATATACAAAAGTCTTTATTGAAGTTCAGTTTTGCTTTCACAACCGCAGCGCACAGCTCTACGTCTGAAACTCTAGACCACTGAAGCTCCGTCTGAATCTCAGCAGTTGAAGAAGGAGCAAAAAAGGTTTTCTTGTGTGTGTGTGTGTTTCTTTGTGGCTGATTAGCTGTTCTCCCTGTGCAAAGGTCAGAGGGGACAGGGTTTCTGTTGAGGCAGGGGATTAGCTGTGGGAGGAGCTTATCAGACCTAGCAGGGCAGCAGTTGAAGAAGGAGCAAAAAAGGTTTTCTTGTGTGTGTGTGTGTGTGTGTGTGTGTGTTTCTTTGTGGCTGATTAGCTTTTAGATTTAGGGGAGCTAGTCTCAAACGTTTGTTGGGGGAGACCTAGGTTGTTTTTTTTCTTGTGGGGGGAGTTATTTGTCCTGTGTTCACGCTTTTTATGATGGAGGACCGCTGTAGCCACCCCCAACGACACGTTCTCAGGATGGAGGGGGAGGGAACAGCTGCAGTCGCCTGCAGTTCCTGCACAATGTTTGCCATCTTGCCAAAGGTTGCAGGCAGCTTTACCTGCAGCAATTGCATGTTGATTGCCCTCTTAAAAGACAAAGTCCAGCAACTGGAGGAACGTGTAGCTACGCTCCAAAGAATTAGAGAGCTGGAGCTCTTCTTGGAAGCAACAGAGCACACCGTCTCCACCAAGGAGGAGACAGGGGACTCCCCTGAGAAGGAGGCTAGTTCACCAACACAGGAGCCAGATATATGGAGAAACGTGACTCAAAGAAGTAGGAGGCCCAGGGTTCGCTCTGATTGTTTAGAAATACACAATCGCTTTGAGGTCCTCTCCCCTAGCATGGAAGACGAAGAGCAGACTCCATTTGAGGATCTCTCCCTCATTACAGTCGATCAGGTATATGAAGACGAGCAGCAAAGTCAGTCCTCAGGGAATGTGCAGGCGACCTTGGAACGGACAGCTCACGGAAGAACCCCGACCAAACCCAAGAGGAGGCGTGTAGTGGTGATAGGGGATTCCCTACTGAGGGGAACAGAAGCAGTGATCTGTGGGCCTGACAAGATGTCACGGGAACTGTGCTGTCTCCCCGGGGCTAAGATCCAAGATGTAACTGAACGACTGCAAGGAATCATAAAACCCACTGACAAATACCCCTTCCTCTTGGTTCATGTGGGAACCAATGACACTGCAAGCAATAGCCTCCAGAAGATCAAAAGAGACTACGAGGCTCTCGGCAGGAAATTGAAGCAACTAAATGCTCAAATTGTCATCTCATCTGTCCTCCCAGTTAAAAGACGTGGCCCAGGGAGAGAGGGAAAAATAGTGGAAGTGAACAGCTGGCTTCGTAAATGGTGTAAACAGGAACGGTTTGGATTCTTAGATCACAGACTGCAGTTTCTTGAAGATGGACTTCTGGCAAGCGATGGGCTGCACCTCACAACGGTTGGGAGAAATGTTTTTGCCAAAAATCTCAGAAACCTCATCAGGAGGGCTTTAAACTGACTAATGTGGGGGAGGGAGACAGTGCTCCTGAAGGTAGAAGTCTATCAATTGATGAAGATGATCATCCAAATGTCATAGACCAAATGGAGCAAACAGCACGCAGACCTAGTGGTGGGAGGAAAAAATCCTTAAATAAGAGACACGGGGGAATGATTAATGGACTTCAATGTCTGTACACTAATGCGCAAAGCATGGGAAATAAACAAGATGAGCTTGAGCTCTTGGTACAGCAAACTACATATGACATAATAGGCATCACTGAAACCTGGTGGGATAAGTCCCACGATTGGAATGTAATAATGGGGGGATACAATCTATTTCAGAGAAACAGACTAGACAAGAAAGGAGGAGGAGTGGCGTTATATGTCAGGGATGTGTATACCTGTGAAGAGATCCAAGATTTAGAACCTCAAAGCCAAAGTGAGAGCATTTGGGTCAAAATTAAGGGAGAGAAGAATAACAGGGACCTCATTGTGGGAGTTTACTATAGATCCCCAAGCCAAACGGAGGACATAGATGATGCCTTCCTGGAACAGATGGCCAAGCATGCAAAAGGAAGGGAGATAGTAGTAATGGGGGACTTCAATTACCCGGATATTTGTTGGATGTCAAACTCAGCCAAGAGCATAAGGTCAACAGATTCCTCACTGGCCTTGCAGACAACTTCATTGTCCAGAAAGTGGGAGAAGCAACAAGAGGAACAGCCATTTTAGATCTGGTCCTAACCAATGTTGATGACCTGGTTAGTGGGGTAGAAGTGGAAGGATCATTAGGCGCGAGTGATCATGCTCTTCTGAAGTTTACTATACAGCGGAAAGGAGCAGCCAAGCATACTAGGACTCAATTTCCTGACTTTAAGAAAGCCGACTTCATAAAACTTAGGGAAGTGCTGGGTGAGATCCCATGGACAGTAATACTAAAAGGAAAGGGAGTTCATGATGGCTGGGAGTTTGTTAAGAGGGAGATAGTAAAAGCACAACGTCAGGCAATACCAATGAGACGGAAACATGGAAGGTGCCTAAAGAAGCCAGGGTGGCTATCTAAAGAACTTTTAACTGAGTTAAGATTAAAAAAGGATGTGTACAAAAAATGGAAAAGGGGGGAAACCACCAAAGAGGAATTCAAACAAATAGCCAGCACGTGTAGACACAAAGTCAGAAAAGCTAAAGCACAGAATGAACTCAGGCTTGCTAGAGAGGTTAAAAGCAACAAAAAAGGCTTTTATGGGTATGTTCGTAGCAAAAGGAAGAACAAAGAAACAGTGGGGTCACTCAGAGGAGAAGATGGTGAAATGCAAACAGGGGACACAGAAAGGGCTGAACTCCTCAATGCCTTCTTTGCCTCAGTCTTCTCCGATAAAGAAAACAATGCCCGACCTGAAGAATTTGGAGCAAATGATTCAGCAAAGGAAACACAGCCCAGAATAACTAAGGAGATAGTACAAGAATACTTGGCTAGTTTAGATGTATTCAAGTCTCCAGGGCCAGATGAACTGCATCCAAGAGTATTAAAAGAACTGGCAGATGTGATCTCAGAACCACTGGCAGTCATCTTTGAGAATTCCTGGAGAACAGGCGAAGTCCCGGCAGACTGGAGGGGGGCAAATGTTGTCCCTATTTTCAAAAAGAGGGAAAGAGAGGACCCAAATAATTACCGCCCAGTCAGTCTGACATCAATACCAGGGAAGATTCTGGAGCAGATCATTAAGCAAACAGTCTGTGAGCACCTAGAAAGGAATGCTGTGATCACCAATAGTCAGCATGGATTTCTGAAAAATAAGTCATGTCAGACTAACTTGATCTCGTTTTTTGACAGAATTACAAGCCTGGTAGATGAAGGGAACGCAGTGGATGTAGCCTACCTTGATTTCAGCAAGGCATTTGACAAGGTGCCCCATGATATTCTTGTAAAGAAGCTGGTAAAATGCGGTCTTGACTGTGCTACCACTCAGTGGATTTGTAACTGGCTGACTGACCGAACCCAAAAAGTGCTCATCAATGGTTCCTCTTCATCCTGGAGAAGAGTGACTAGTGGGGTGCCACAGGGTTCTGTCTTGGGCCTGGTCTTATTCAACATCTTTATCAACGACTTGGATGATGGACTCAAGGGCATCCTGATCAAATTTGCAGATGACACCAAACTGGGAGGGGTGGCTAACACCCCAGAGGACAGGATCACACTTCAAAACGACCTTGGCAGATTAGAGAACTGGGCCAAAACAAACAAGATGAATTTTAACAGGGAGAAATGTAAAGTATTGCACTTGGGCAAAAAAAATGAGAGGCACAAATACAAGATGGGTGACGCCTGGCTTGAGAGCAGTACATGTGAAAAGGATCTAGGAGTCTTGGTTGACCACAAACTTGACATGAGCCAACAGTGTAACGCGGCAGCTAAAAAAGCCAATGCAATTCTGGGCTGCATCAATAGGAGTATAGCATCTAGATCAAGGGAAGTAATAGTGCCACTGTATTCTGCTCTGGTCAGACCTCACCTGGAGTACTGTGTCCAGTTCTGGGCACCACAATTCAAGAAGGACACTGACAAACTGGAACGTGTCCAGAGGAGGGCAACCAAAATGGTCAAAGGCCTGGAAACGATGCCTTATGAGGAACGGCTAAGGGAGCTGGGCATGTTTAGCCTGGAGAAGAGGAGGTTAAGGGGTGATATGATAGCCATGTTCAAATATATAAAAGGATGTCACATAGAGGAGGGAGAAAGGTTGTTTTCTGCTGCTCCAGAGAAGCGGACACGGAGCAATGGATCCAAACTACAAGAAAGAAGATTCCACCTAAACATTAGGAAGAACTTCCTGACAGTAAGAGCTGTTCGACAGTGGAATTTGCTGCCAAGGAGTGTGGTGGAGTCTCCTACTTTGGAGGTCTTTAAGCAGAGGCTTGACAACCATATGTCAGGAGTGCTCTGATGGTGTTTCCTGCTTGGCAGGGGGTTGGACTTGATGGCCCTTGTGGTCTCTTCCAACTCTATGATTCTATGATTCTATGATTTATTCGTCCTCCTTCTATTGAAATGGAAACAAAACACCTATGCTTGATTTGGGCTGATAACAAAAATGTCACTCTGCGATTTTTGAGTGAACGTGCTTTCTAACCCCCAAAACACCAATTTGAAATCAACCCCCAAAACACCAATTTGAAATAAACCCAATCAGAGCTGTTTGGCTTTTTTTTACCTTATTGATAAAGCTCTGATTGGGCTAATTTCAAATCCAAGATTCTTCTTTCTATGTAGCTGGAACCCAAAACAACCTGTTTGGCTTTGTTTAGGATTATTACACTTCTCTTTGCTAGGGTTGGGGTTATGCTTAGGGTTAGGGTTACTGTTTTTGTTAGGGTTAGGGTTAAGGTTAAGGTTAAGGTTAAGGTTAGGGTTCGGGTACTGGTTCGGTTTCGGGTACGGGTACGGGTTCAGGTTTGGGTTTGGGTTTGGGTGAATTACCACCGAAAAAACAATCCAAGTTTATTCGTTCTCCTTCAATTGAGATAGAACCGAAACACCTATGGTTGATTTCGGCTGATAATAAACATGTCACTCTGCGCTTTTTCAGTGAATGTGCATTCTAACCCCAAAAACACCACAAAAAAAATCACAAAAATACAAAGCTAAAAGAGGATTGGAACAAATTTATGGTTTATTTTGAAGGTAATTTTAAAAACTTACCAAATACAGCAGGTCTGTTTTAAAACTTCCGATGTGCAAATTAAAAATAATATACCAGCGGTAAAAATGAAACTATTGAAAGTATATACCCGAAATCAGTAGGGAAGGAAGTCGTTGTTTTTATGTTCTTTGTTGTAGTTTTTTGTCTCCCCTCTTTTTTACTTTACTTGATTTTTTTTTCTTTTCTCACTTTTTCTTTTTTTCTTTTTAGTATGAATGTATTTGTTTTTTCTGTTGTGTGTATAAAAGGAATTCAATAAAAAGAATTTAAAAAAACAAAAAACAAACTCCCAGCCATCATGAACTCCCTTTCCTTTTAGTATTGCTGTCCATGGGATCTCACCCAGCACTTCCCTAAGTTTTATGAAGTCGGCTTTCTTAAAGTCAAGAAATTGAGTCCTAGTATGCTTGGCTGCTCCTTTCCGCTGTATAGTAAACTTCAGAAGAGCATGATCACTCGCGCCTAATGATCCTTCCACATCTACCCCACTAACCAGGTCATCAACATTGGTTAGGACCAGATCTAAAATGGCTGTTCCTCTTGTTGCTTCTCCCACTTTCTGGACAATGAAGTTGTCTGCAAGGCCAGTGAGGAATCTGTTTGACCTTATGCTCTTGGCTGAGTTTGACGTCCAACAAATATCCGGGTAATTGAAGTCCCCCATTACTACTATCTCCCTTCCTTTTGCATGCTTGGCCATCTGTTCCAGGAAGGCATCATCTATGTCCTCCGTTTGGCTTGGGGATCTATAGTAAACTCCCACAATGAGGTCTCTGTTATTCTTCTCTCCCTTAATTTTGACCCAAATGCTCTCACTTTGGCTTTGAGGATCTAAATCTTGGATCTCTTCACAGGTATACACATCCCTGACATATAACGCCACCCCTCCTCCTTTCTTGTCTGGTCTGTTTCTCTGAAATAGATTGTATCCCCCCATTATTACATTCCAATCGTGGGACTTATCCCACCAGGTTTCAGTGATACCTATTATGTCATATTTAGTTTGCTGTACCAAGAGCTCAAGCTCATCTTGTTTATTTCCCATGCTTTGCGCATTAGTGTACAGACATTGAAGTCCATTAATCATTCCCCCGTGTCTCTTATTTAAGGATTTTTTCCTCCCACCACAAGGTCCGCGTGCTGTTTGCTCCATTTGGTCTATGACATTCGGATGATCATCTTCATTAATTGATAGACTCCTACCTTCAGGAGCACTGTCTCCCTCCCCCACATTAGTCAGTTTAAAGCCCTCCTGATGAGGTTTCTGAGATTTTTGGCAAAAACATTTCTCCCAACCGTTGTGAGGTGCAGCCCATCACTTGCCAGAAGTCCATCCTCAAGAAACTGCAGTCTGTGATCTAAGAATCCAAACCGTTCCTGTTTACACCATTTGCGAAGCCAGCTGTTCACTTCCACTATTTTCCCCTCTCTCCCTGGGCCACGTCGTTCAACAGGGAGGACAGATGAGATGACAATTTGTGCATTTAGTTGCTTCAATTTCCTGCCGAGAGCCTCGTAGTCTCTTTTGATCTTCTGGAGGCTATTGCTTGCAGTGTCATTGGTTCCCACATGAACCAAGAGGAAGGGGTATTTGTCAGTGGGTTTTATGATTCCTTGCAGTCGTTCAGTTACATCTTGAATCTTTTTTTTTTTAATAAATTTTTATTGGTTTTACAGCATTTTTTAAAAAGAACAAACAAACACAAAACAAAACAAACATACAAAATACTTTCAAAGATATTTTCATAAACCTCTTTTCTTGGACTTCCCCATACCCCCCCTCTCTGCATCCCAGTGTCCATATTTGAACTAGCAACTCCCAGTTGTTACTTTCTAATCTCTGTCATCTTAGTCCTCCTTTATTATCTAACCTTGTATCCCTGTACCCTGTTACTTCTAGCAACCACAACATTTTAACATTCGTTGAGTTTGTAGTAGTCCTTAAGATAGCTCTTAAATTTTTTCCATTCTTCTTCCACCATCTCTTTACGTTGGTCACGGATTCTGCCTGTCATCTCAGCCAGTGTCATATAGTCCATCACTTTCATCTGCCATTCTTCCAGAGTAGGTAAATCTTGTGTCTTCCAATACTTTGCGATGAGTATTCTTGCTGCTGTTGTGGCATACATAAAGAAATTTCTATCTTTCTTTGTCACCAATTGGCCGACAATGCCCAAGAGAAAGGCCTCTGGTTTTTTGGAAAATGTACATTTAAGTACCTTTTTCATTTCATTATAGATCATTTCCCAGAAGGCCTTTATCTTCGGGCATGTCCACCAAAGGTGGTAAAAAGTACCTTCAGTCTCTTTACATTTCCAACATTTATTATCGGGCAAATGATAGATTTTTGCCAGCTTGACTGGGGTCATGTACCACCTGTATACCATTTTCATAATGTTTTCCTTTAAGGCATTACATGCCGTAAATTTGATACCGGTGTTCCATAACCATTCCCAGTCATCTGACATAATGTTGTGTCCAACATCCTGCGCCCACTTAATCATAGCAGATTTAACTGTTTCATCCTGTGTGTTCCATTTCAACAGCAAGTTATACATTCTAGATAAATTCTTAGTATTGGGTTCTAGCAATTCGGTCTCTAGTTTTGATTTCTCCACTTGGAAACCGATTTTCCTATCCTGTTTAAAAATTTCCATTATTTGGCGATATTGAAACCAATTTTCTACTTTGTGCTTCAATTTCTCCTGACTTTGTAGTTTAACCTTGTCTCCATCCTGTTCTAAAATTTCCCAATACTTCGGCCATCCGACCTCCATATTGAGTTTCTTCACTGCTTTAGCCTCCACTGGTGACACCCATCTAGGGGTTTTATTTTCCAATAAGTCTTTGTATCTTATCCAGACATTAAATAATGCTTTTCTAACAATGTGATTTTTAAAGGTACTGTTAACCTTGTCATACCAAAGATATGCATGCCAACCAAAAGCATTATTGAAGCCTTCCAGATCCAAGATGTCTGTATTCTCGAGGAGCATCCATTCTTTCAGCCAGCAAAACGCTGCTGCCTCATAGTACAATTTTAAGTCCGGCAGGGCAAAACCCCCTCTTTCTTTAGCGTCAGTCAGTATTTTGAATTTAATTCGGGGCTTTTTGCCCTGCCAGACAAATTTCGAAATGTCTTTGTGCCACCTCTTAAAACATTCCATCTTATCAAGAATCTGCAAGGTCTGAAACAAAAATAACATTCTAGGCAATACATTCATTTTAATTACTGCAATTCGGCCTAACATTGACAGTTTCAGATTTGACCATATTTCTAGATCTTTTTTAATCTCTGACCAACATTTTTCATAATTGTCCTTATACAAATTGACATTCTTAGGTGTTAAATAAACCCCTAGGTATTTGACTTTCTTAACCACTGTCAAACCTGTTTCCTCCTGAAACTTCTCCTTTTCCATATCTGTTAGGTTTTTCCCTAAGACTTTAGTTTTTTGCTTATTCAACTTAAATCCAGCCACCTGGCCAAATTGTTGAATTATTTCTAAAACCCTTTTCGTACTAGTGTTTGGCTCTTGCAAAGTCAATACTAGGTCATCTGCATACGCTCTTAACTTGTAGTGTTTAGCTCCGACCTGCACACCTTTGACCTGCTGGTCATTTCTTATCATATTCAGCAACACCTCCAAAACCGAAATGAAAAGTAATGGGGAAATTGGGCACCCCTGCCGAGTTCCTTTTTCTATCTTAAGTTCCTCAGTCACAACATTATTTACAATCAGCTTAGCTTTTTGTTCGGAATATATTGCAGCCATACCATTCTCAAAACCCTGGCCTACCCCCATCCCATGAAGATTCTTCCTCATAAAACTCCAAGAGATATTATCAAAGGCTTTCTCCGCGTCCACAAAGATCAATACTGCTTTAGTGTTTATATTCACCTCCAGCTTTTCCAAAATGTCTATTACATTCCTTACATTGTCCGCTAGGTGTCTTTTAGGGAGAAAGCCTGCTTGGTCACCTGATCGACTGTAATGAGGGAGAGATCCTCAAATGGAGTCTGCTCTTCGTCTTCCATGCTAGGGGAGAGGACCTCAAAGCGATTGTGTATTTCTAAACAATTAGAGTGAACCCTGGGCCTCCTACTTCTTTGAGTCACGTTTCTCCATATATCTGGCTCCTGTGTTTGTGAACTAGCCTCCTTCTCAGGGGAGTCCCCTGTCTCTTCCTTGGTGGGGACGGTGTGCTCTGTTGCTTCCAAGAAGAGCTCCAGCTCTCTAATTCTTTGGAGCATAGCTACACGTTCCTCCAGTTGCTGGACTTTGTCTTTTAAGAGGGCAATCAACATGCAATTGCTGCAGGTAAAGCTGCCTGCAACCGTTGGCAAGATGGCAAACATTGCGCTGGAATCGCAGGCGACTGCAGCTGTTCCCTCCCCTTCCATCTTGAGATCGTGTTGTTGGGGGTGGCTACAGAGGTCCTCCATCATAAAAAGCTTGAAGACAGGACAAATAACTTCCCCCAGGAAAAAAAAACCTAGGTCTCCCCCAACAAACGTTTGAGACTAAATCTAAAAGATTTAAAATCTAAATCTATAAGATGGGTATAACTGCGCGCGCCGCTAGAAACCCTGCCCCCTCTGACCTTTACACAGGGAAAACAGCTAATCAGCCACAAAGAAACACACACACACAAGAAAACCCTTTTTGCTCCTTCTTCAACTGCTGCCCTGCAAACTCTGATAAGCTCCTCCCACAGCTAATCCCCTGCCTCAACAGAAACCCTGCCCCCTCTGACCTTTACACAGGGAAAACAGCTAATCAGCCACAAAGAAACACACACACACAAGAAAACCCTTTTTGCTCCTTCTTCAACTGCTGCCCTGCAAACTCAGTTCTTCGCGGATTTCGACTTCCGGATAGAATACATCCCGGGAGACAACAACATCATGGCACTATCCAGGAAACCGCAGTATCTCGAGGAAGCGGCACCGGTGGCGGCCAAACACATTTTCGCACCGAAAGCGTGGGCATGCACTTCAGCCACCGTGGACCTGGACGCAGTGCGTCGCGCGCTGCAGACGGATGCCTTCGCACAATCCAAGATGGAGGAGGTGCAAAGCGGCACAGCGAAGGACGACGAGTTCCAGATACGCGACGGACTGCTCACCCTCAAAGGGGCTCTCTACGTGCCTGGGGACAACCTCCGAGATAAAGTCCTGCAGCAGTTACACGACGCGCCCAGTGCTGGGCACTTCGGCAAGGACAAGATGGCGGAATTGGTGGCCAGAGACTTTTGGTGGCCCCAGATGAGGGGAGAAGTCGCGGATTACGTCTCTAGGTGTGACACATGCCAAAGGGCCAAACCAGTGCACAGGAAGCCGGCGGGACTGCTGGAACCGCTACAGACGCCGCTCGAACCGTGGGAGAGGGTGGCCCTGGACTTTGTCACAGATCTGCCCAGTTCGCGAGGCAAAACAGCGGTACTCGTGGTCGTAGACCTGTTCACCAAGATGGCGCACTTCATTCCTTGCGCGAAGGTGGCCACAGCGGAACAGACCGCCAAGCTGTTGATAGACCACGTGTTCAAAGTTCACGGCTTACCGCGGTCCATCCTGTCCGACCGGGGTCGCCAATTCGTCTCGAGCTTCTGGCAGAAGCTGCTGGGTATCCTGAACGTCAAGATCAACTTAGCTTCAGCACGACACCCGCAGACCAACGGACAAGCGGAGAGGGTCAACGCCATCATGCAGCAGTACCTGCGATGCTACGCGAATCAACAGCCCTCGACCTGGGTGGACTACCTACCGCTGGCCGAGTTCGCCTACAACAACACGAAGCACGGGTCTACAGGGGTGACACCGTTCTTCGCCAACAATGGGTGGCATCCCAGAACCTTCCCGGGGTTAGAGACGAAGGGGGAGGGGGAGCCACGGGGAGCAGAGCACTTGGCAGCAGAGTTACAGGAGGTCCATGAGCAACTCCGAAGGACCTTGGAACTAGCAAAACACGCCTACAAAGTGCAGGCAGACAGGCACAGGAGAGTCGGGGAAGACATCCAGGTGGGGGACTGGGTCTGGTTAGCGGCCCAGGCAGTGCCGGCCAGAACGTTAGCTAAGAAGAAGCTCAAACACAAGCAGTTAGGGCCTTAGCAAGTCGAGGCACAAATCAACCCAGTGGCCTTCCGGTTGACACTCCCGGAGGGTTCCAGAATGCACCCAGTATTTCATAGGTCAGTCCTCACACCCTACAAGGAACCCCACAGGTTTCAGGCGCCAGGGACCGCACCTCGCCCACTTAGAAAGTCGCCAACGGGGGAGGGGTCACCGAGGGCGGCGCCACTCAACGAGGTCACGGAGATTTTAGACTCGAGATGGGGGGAAGAGGGAGTTGAATATCTCCTCGCCAGGGAAGGTACCCCGGCCAGCGCCAACAGGTGGGTGCTGGACTATGCCTTGGAGGAGCACTACCTCAAAGACGAGTTCCATGCACTCTTCCCGCACAGACCTATGCCGGCAGATTATTTCGACGACTGGCTTTTCACACCCACACTTTCAGCCAGCACGTTCCAGGGGTTCTCATCCACTGAGGAAACGGCGCAAGACACAAGCTCCCCGGAGGGATCACTCTCGGGGTCTGCCATGGATCGCTCTTATTGGTGGGACACTCAACCGGAGGTGGGGTGGAGCAGGGAACTGCTAAGGGGGCCCTGGCACACAGCATCACCCAAGGTAACAGGGGGAGAGACGGACATGGACGTGTTGGGGGAGGACCTTGGGTTCGAACACGAATGCAGAGAGATGGAAGCAGAGGAGATCGACGTCAACGAGCCCATTACGGGCTGGCTGGATCCAACTGGTCAGCCGCACGCCAGGGGGAAGGAACTGTATCCCGCACTCACCCCCACAGCACTGGAGCACCCGGAACCCGCCCCAGAAGAGGGGGAGGGGGGAAGGGGGGCTTCGAGGGGGGGATGGATGTCAGGGGCTCAGGAGCAGAGGTACAGGGGAGAGAGGAGATGGAGAGCGAAGGGGAAGGATCTGAGGGCAGCGTAGGGGAGTACGGCAGTGACCTGAGAGATTCCATGAGCTTCTCCAGCGTATCAGAAGATTCCCAGAAGGAGGCGCCGATGGTCAGGGCAAGGGGGGTCCCAGGGGAGACACACCAGAAACAAGGGGCCAGCGGGGACTCCCAAAGCAGCAGCTGGAGATCAGGACCAGCTTCCCCACCAGAGCATAGTGGGGGGGAAGAGTCCCAGGTGTCAGGGGCAGCGTCTCCTCCAGCAGGGAGAGAAGAAGAGTCGGGACTGACCACGCCTCCGTCAGAGAGTGGGGGAACGGAGGGGAGGTCAGGCCCAGCTGGCCTCCCCGAAGGGGGAAGCAGTGACAGGAGCAGTGTAACGGTCAGGAGGAGGGTTGCCGGATGGGCTCGCGCGCCAAGTTCGAATGTACAGGCGCGCGGGACAGCATTAAACCCGGATGGGGAACAAGGTCCTAAAGCCCGCCGGAGGCAGGGGGAAGACTCAGGGGACTCAGCGTCAGAAGAGTCTAGGAAGGGCGAGACCCCAGCTGACAGGCGGACCCAGAGGAGGAAAGAGCAAAGGAAGAGGTGGAGCAAGGCTAGGGTCTTAAACTGGTGTCTGGGGGGAGGAGACTCAGACGGAGCTTCAGTGGTCTAGAGTTTCAGACGTAGAGCTGCGCGCTGCTGATGTGAAAGACAAACTGAACTTCAATAAAGACTTTTGTATATAACAACGGACTGGCGTTGGTCCTTTGTGAGCTGGGACCTTGGGCAGCTCTGACAATATGTGTTTTGGTTCCATCTCAATAGAAAGAGGACGAATAAGCTTGGATTGTTCTTTCTGTGGTCATTCACCCCGACCCTAACCCTAACCCTAACCCTAACCCTAACCCTAACCCTAACCCTAACCCTAACCTTAACCCTGTCCCTAGCAAAGCGAAGTGTAATAAGCCTAAATAAAGCCAAGCAGGTTGTTTTGTGTTCCAGCTACATAGAAAGAAGAATATTGGAATTTATCTAGAATGTATAACTTGTTGTTGAAATGGAGTACACAGGATGAAACAGTTAAATCGGCTATGATTAAGTGGGCACAGGACGTTGGGCATAACATCATGTCAGCTGACTGGGAATGGTTATGGAACACCGGTATTAAATTTACGGCATGTAATGCCTTAAAGGAAAACATTATGAAAATGGTTTATAGGTGGTACATGACTCCAGTCAAGCTGGCAAAAATTTATCATTTGCCCGATAACAAATGTTGGAAATGTAAAGAGACTGAAGGTACCTTCTACCACCTTTGGTGGACATGCCCGAAGATTAAGGCCTTCTGGGAAATGATCTATAATGAAATGAAAAAGGTACTTAAATGTACTTTCCCTAAAAAACCAGAGGCCTTTCTCTTGGGCATTGTCGGCCAATTGGTGTCAAAGAAGGATAGAACTTTCTTTATGTATGCGACAACAGCAGCAAGAATACTCATCGCAAAGTATTGGAAGACACAAGATTTACCCACTCTGGAAGAATGGCAGATGAAAGTGATGGACTATATGACATTGGCCGAGATGACAGGCAGAATCCGTGACCAACGAAAAGAGACGGTGGAAGAAGAATGGAGAAAATTTAAAAGCTATCTTAAGGACTATTATAAACTTAATGAACATTAAAGTGTTGTGGTTTTCAGAAACAAAGGGATACAGTGATACAAGGTCGGAATATAGAGAGGATCAAAGATGACAGAGGTTGGAAAGTAATAATTGGGAGTTGCTACAAAACTGTGGACATTGGGATGCAGAAAGGGGGGGTATGGGGAAGTCCAAGAAAAGAAGTTTATGAAAATATGTTATGAAATTATACGTGTATGTTTGTTTTTTTAAGTGTTTGTTTGTTTTTAAAAATTTTGTAAAATCAATAAAAATTTTATAAAATAAAAAAAAAGAAGAAGAATATTGGACTTCACTTATTTCAAGTCGTGTTCTTTGGTGTTAATGCACATTGACCCAGAAATCGCAAAGTGTGTGTAATGAAACCAAAATAACACAACACCGTCTTTTTGCTTCCATATGCATAGAAAGAAGACGAATAAGCTTTGATTGGTCTTATTTCAATTCGAATGGGTTAACCCCAACCCCAATCCTAACCCTAACCCTAACCCTAACCCAAACCCAAACCCTTTTTTTTCTTTTTTCAAACATAATTTTTATTAATTTACACCAAAACAAAACAAAAATAAAATTCTGCCTCTTATTATCACAAATTACTTGCACCGGAATCTCCCCCGACCTAAGCAAAAAGGGGTTTTGTTTTCCACCTACATAAAAAGAAGATGATAAAGCCCTGGGACACGACCAGGTGCCCAATTTCCCCATTACTTTTTATATCAGTCCTGGAGGTTTTGCTAAATATGATTAGGGATGACCAGCAGGTTAAAGGTGTACAGGTCGGAGCAAAACATTATAGGTTAAGGGCCTTTGCAGATGATTTGGTACTTACTTTACAAGAGCCAGATACTAGTACAAAGAGGGTGTTGGAGATAATTCAAGAATTTGGTCAGGTGGCCGGATTCAAACTGAACAAACAAAAGACTAAAGTTTTAGAGAAAAATTAAACAGGTATGGAGAGGGAGAAATTCCAGAATGAAACAGGTTTGACAGTGGTTAAGAAGGTGAAATACCTAGGGGTTCATCTGACATCTAAAAATCTGAATTTGTATAAAGACAATTATGAAAAATGTTGGTCAGAAATCAAAAAAGATCTAGAAATATGGTCAAATTTGAAACTGTCAATGTTAGGCCGAATTGCAGTTATTAAGATGAATGTATTGCCTAGAATGTTATTTTTGTTTCAAACTTTGCAGGTTCTTGACAAGATGGACTGTTTCAAGAGGTGGCAGAAAGACATTTCGAAATTTGTCTGGCAGGGCAAAAAGCCCAGAATAAAATTTAAAATATTGACAGATGTAAAAGAAAGAGGGGGATTTGCCCTGCCGGACTTAAAATTGTACTGTGAAGCAGCAGCGTTTTGCTGGCTGAAAGAGTGGATGCTCCTCGAGAATACAGATATCTTGGATTTAGAAGGTTTCAATAATGCATTTGGTTGGCATGCATACTTATTGTGATGGGATGATGAGCTGCTTGTGCGTAAAAATCGTAGTCCCTCAGAGTTTGTTCAAGTCCACAAACCTCTGTCTGTGATGGAGCCCCTCAGACATGGCTGCTCTAGTCACTTGCAGATTCCGACAGTGGTTGCTTTCGGAATCGCTTCCAGCATAAAAGCTCCTTAACGGAAACACGTCTTCTGGACTCGCGGCGTGACAGTTTCCGGCGAGGAGTGGGTCTCCCTATGGGAGGTTCAGAAACCTCCCCACTGTTCTCGCTGGATGTGTCCCTGAGCCCTCCCTCTTGCTCGCTTTCCCTCAGAGACCCACCTCTCCCCCTGCTGGTCCCTGCTTCAGCTGCTGGGTCTCTCCCAGCCTCCGTGAGCCCTTCCACCACCTGTCCCTCCGATGGCAGTTCCCTGACATCCACCTCCCCTCCAGGACCCCCTTCACCCCCTCCAGTTCCCTCTCCTCTGGGCGGTGAGGAGGTAAAACCCCTAAAAGAGTCCTCTTCATCTTCAGACGTCTCGAACATTTCCCTCCATCGGTCGCCGTTCCGGGTCGCTGAATCCTCCTCCTCCTCGGAATCTGTGAACCCCTCCAACTCCTCTTCCTCATCTGTGGTAGCAAAGTATTCCCTCCGGAACCTCGCTACAGGCTGAGGTTTACGTGGGAACCTCTGATGAAAAGTTTCTATTAAGACCTCGTCATTGACATCCTCTGCCATGACCCAGGTGTTTTCCGACTCCGGTTCCCCTTCCCACATTACCAAATACTCCACTTGATCTCCCCTCCACCTGGAATCGAGGATCTCCGCCACATGGTTGCTGTGTTCCCTTTCCTCCATTGCTGGTCCCCGGGTGAACCTCCCTTCTCTGTCCCCTTTATACGGTGACAGCAACGACCTGTGGAAAACTGGGTGCAGCTTCATGTGGTTCGGTAACCGGAGTCTGAAAGCCACTGGGTTGACCTGTTGCGTGACTTCAAATGGGCCCAATCTTTTGGGTCTTAACTTCTTACAACCCCCTTTGAATGGTAACCCTTGGGTTGACAGCCACACCTGGTCCCCCACCCTAATGGTTTCACCTTCCCTTCTGTTTTTGTCTGCCTGCCTCTTATACTCCTCCTTGGCCCTGTCTAAGTTAAGTTGGAGCTGACGATGGATCGCTTCCATTTCTTCTACGAACTGTTCAGCAGCCGGGACGCTCCATCTCTCCCCTTCCCCCCCTGGGAAAGCCCTGGGATGGCACCCGTAATTAGCCAAAAAGGGGCTCATCCCTGTGGACACGTTCTCCGCATTGTTGTAGGCAAATTCCGCCAACGCCAGCTTCTCCACCCAATCATTCTCTCTGTCATTGACATAACACCTCAGATATTGCTGGAGGATGCCATTGGCTCTTTCCGCCTGCCCGTTGGTTTCAGGATGCCGGGCAGTCGAAAAATTGACCTCTACATGCAGTAAGCTCATGAGCTTCCTCCAGAACCTGGAAGTAAATTGTTTCCCTCGGTCTGAAACCACCCTCAAGGGGGCGCCATGCAACCTAAACACATTTTCTACAAACAATTTAGCTGTTTCTTCTGCCGTGACAGCATGTGAGCAGGCTATAAAGTGGGCCATTTTGGTTAACAGGTCTACCACAACCATGATGGCTGTTTTCCCTCTGGACTTTGGCAGATCAGTCATGAAATCTATTGCCACTGCTTCCCATGGTCTTTCAGGTGTGGGTAGCGGTTCTAATAACCCTGCCGGCGCCCGCCTCTCCCCTTTGGCTCGCTGGCATTGGTCACAACCTCTCACATACTCCCGCACATCTTCCCTGACCTTGGGCCACCAAAATTCCCTGGTAACCAGCCACATGGTTTTGTGTTGCCCAAAATGCCCCGCTGTGGGGCTATCGTGCAGCTGCTTGAGTACCTTCCCCCTCAACTCTCCTTCAGGTATATATAACGCTCCCTTGTAATACAACGCCCCGTTTCTCTCCTCAAAACCTCCGGGTTTATCTCCCTCCCTCCTGAGACCCCTGAGTTTGTCCTGGGCGTATTCATCATTCTCCGTTCCCTCTACCAGTTCTCTTTGCCCCACCAATGCCCACACACACACACAGCGGTCCTCTGGAATGACATGTCTTTCTTCGGGTGCTCCCTCCCCCTCCAAATATTCAGGTTTGCGTGAGAGAGTGTTCGCCCTAATGTTCTCTGGGCCTGGCACGTAACAAATCTCAAAGTTAAATTTGGAGAACTCCTGGGCCCATCTCACTAGCCGTTGGTTGAGCACTCGGGCCGTTCTCCAATACTCTAGGTTCTTGTGGTCAGTGCACACTTGCACCTTATGTTGTGCGCCAATTAGCAGGTGCCTCCATCTCCGGAAAGCCTCATGAATGGCAAGTAGTTCTCGGTCGTACACCATGTAGTTCCTCTCGGATTTGTTCAGCTTTCGCGAAAAAAAAGCACATGGTCTCCACTCTGACTCCTCCTTCCCTGGCTGCAGAAGCACCGCCCCTATAGCTCTGTCTGATGCGTCAGTTTCGACTCTCATCTTTTTTTGTAAATCCACATGCAGAAGTTGTTCTTCAGAGGCGAAGGCCCTTTTTAGTTCCTCAAATGCTCGCTCCGCCTCCTCAGTCCAAACGAATTTCTTCTTACTGCTGAGACAGTCCGTAATGGGCGCCGTCAGGTGAGCAAAGTTTCGGATGAACTTACGATAAAAGTTCCCAAACCCTAGGAACCTCTGCACATCCTTCTTTGTTTTGGGTGTTTTCCATTCCAGCACTGCCTGGACCTTGCCGGGATCCATGGCCAATCCCTTGTCTGACAGGCGGTACCCCAGGAATTTCACCTCCTTGGTATGAAACTGACACTTCTCCAGTTTCACCCACAGCCGGTTGGCTTGCAGCCTGCTCAACACTTCTCTGACGTCTCTCACATGCTGCTCCTCATTCTCAGAATACACCAACACGTCATCTAGGAAGGCCACACAATTCTTGTAAAGCAAAGGCCCCAGTACGTGGTTCATAAACGATTGGAAGCACGCCGAGCCTGCTTGTAGACCGAAGGGCATAACTAAATATTCAAATGCCCCCAAAGGGGTGAACATGGTGGTTTTCCATTCATCCCCTTTCCTTATACGTATCAGGTTGTACGCCCCCCTTAGGTCCAGCTTTGTAAAAATCTCTCCCTTCCGCACCCTGGTCAAAATGTCGTCAATCCTGGGCATAGGGAAGGCCACTGGTTCTGACACTGCGTTTAAAGCCCTGAAGTCACACACAAGCCTCGGCTTGTCCGTGTTTTTTTTATCCACAAAAAACACTGGGCTACCTCCCACCGCTCTGGACTCTCTGATGAAACCTCTCTTCAGGTTCTTGTCAATGAACTCTCTTAGCTCCTGCATCTCTCTGTCTGACATGGCGTACAACTTGCCTACAGGGAGCTGTGCCCCAGGGAGTAAATTGATTTGACAGTCAAAGGGTCTATGCGGGGGTAGTTGGTCAGCTTCCCTTTCGCTGAACACGTCGCTGAGATCTGCGTATTGTCGTGGTACCTTCACTTTCTCCGTTACTTCCGTCCCTGCTAGGGTGGCTTGGGCCCCTGCTGAACCCTTTCCCTCTTTGCAGTGTTCTAAGCAATGTGCTGAACCAAAGGAAACCACTCTCTGATGCCAGCCCACCAGCGGATCATGTAACGCTAGCCAGCTCATCCCCAAAATAATAGGAGCCCCTCCCAAGCTGGCCACATTAAACGCTATCAGTTCGGTGTGCCTTGCCACCTTCGTTATCATTGGGACGGTCTGCAAGCTGACTTCTCCTCCCAACAGCTCCCTGCCATCGATCGTGGTCACCTGCAGGGGGTTGCTTAAAGGGATCGTCTGTATCTGGTGTTCAGCTGCAAACTCTTTGCTCATGAAATTGCAGGAGCTGCCTGAGTCCAACAGCGCCTTTATCTTTAGAGGGTGTCCGTTTTGCAGCTCTAGCGACACTTCTATCACTAGGGCAGGTTTAGGAGGTTCTGGCGTGGGCACTTTCACTGCTCTTTGGCCTGGCTGCTGTGTCCCGACGGTGGCAGCCAGGCATTGGCTTTTACTTGCTCCGGTATTTCCTCCTCTCTCCCCTCAACAGCTCCCACCATCCCTTGCCATTCCTTCCTCTGGGGGCAGACTCTGGCAAAGTGACCTGGCTGTTGGCAGAGATAGCATTTCCGGGCGCCTTTTCCCTCCTTCTTTCCCCCCTCACTGGGCTTTGAAACTGCGAGCGCGCGCGCTGTTCCGATTTCCATCGGCTCTGCCGGCGGGAAAGTTGGCTCTGGAATGTCTGGAATGCGGAACTCCTTCCAACGTTCCCCCTTCCCTTCCCGCCTCTCCAAGGCTCTCGCCTCCTGGCGCGCTCCTATGGTCAGCGCAGATTTGGTCAGCTGATCCATAGAATCCGCCCTAGGACCCTGGGAAAGTTCGTCTTTCACAGCCGAAGCAAGCCCTTCTTCAAATAGCATTTGAATGGGTTCCGCCGATAAGTCCCACCCCAATCTGTGAACCAGCATGGTGAACGCAGTCCAGTACTCACGGACAGATCAGCTCCCCTGTTTGCAAGCCATTAGCTGTCTGCGCACCACTCCCTGCTCAATATCGCTGGAAAACATCAGATCCATGGCACGAAAGAACTTCATTGTGTCCTTTAGGACGTCATTTTTCGTTGCCATCAGGGGTCTAACCCAGTCTCTCGCCCCCTTCTCAAGATGCCCAATCACGAAAGCCACTCGCGATTCCTCGTCAGGGAATTCATCAAACTGCACATTGAGGGCATATTGCATCTCTGTCCTAAAGGCATGGTAGTCCTTGGGGTCCCCCCCAAACTTCTGCACCAATCCTGGTACCTTTCTGGTGCACTGGGTGGCTTTCCCCTTTATGTCTGCATCCTGAGCCCTTCTCTCCTCAAGCCTCGCCGTCTGCAGCGCTAGCTGGATCTCCAACGCCCGGTACCTTTCCTCCAGGCTTGGACCCGCTCCAACTCCTGCTTCTCCGGTTCCGGCTGGGTCGCTCATGATGCCTTCTCCTGCACAAACTGCTTACAGAGACTGTCGGAATGCTGTGATGGGATGATGAGCTGCTTGTGCGTAAAAATCGTAGTCCCTCAAAGTTTGTTCAAGTCCACAAACCTCTGTCTATGACGGAGCCCCTCAGACATGGCTGCTCTAGTCACTTGCAGATTCCGACAGTGGTTGCTTTCGGAATCGCTTCCAGCATAAAAGCTCCTTAACGGAAACACGTCTTCTGGACTCGCGGCGTGACAGTTTCCGGCGAGGAGTGGGTCTCCCTATGGGAGGTTCAGAAACCTCCCCACTGTTCTCGCTGGACGTGTCCCTGAGCCCTCCCTCTTGCTCGCTTTCCCTCAGAGACCCACCTCTCCCCCTGCTGGTTCCTGCTTCAGCTGCTGGGTCTCTCCCAGCCTCCGTGAGCCCTTCCACCACCTGTTCCTCCGATGGCAGTTCCCTGACACTTATGGTATGATAAAATTAAAGTGCATAGGGCTTTTAAAAACCATATTGTCAGAAAAGCATTATCTAATGTCTGGATAAGATATAAAGACTTACTGGAAAACAAAACCCCTAGATGGTTGTCACCCTTGGAGGCTAAGGCATTGAAAAAGCTCAATATGGAGGCCGAATGGCCAAAGTATTGGGAAATCTTGGAACAAGACGGAGATAAATTGAAGTTACAGAGTCATGAGAAATTGAAACCCAAAGTACGAGATTGGCTCCATTATTATCAAATAATGGAGGTGTACAAACAAGATAGGAAAATTGGCTTCCAGGTGGAGAAATCAAAATTAGAAACTGAATTGTTAGAACCCAATACTAAGAACTTGTCAAGAATGTATAATTTGCTGCTGAAATGGAATACACAAGATGAAACAGTTAAATCAGCTATGATTAAGTGGGCACAGGACATTGGCCATAATATTATGTTTGCTGACTGGGAATGGTTGTGGAACACTGGGATAAAATTTACGGCATGTAATGCTTTAAAGGAAAATATTATGAAAATGATCTATAGGTGGTACATGACCCCAGTCAAGCTAGCAAAGATTTATCATTTGCCTGATAACAAGTGCTGGAAATGTAAAGAAACTGAAGGTACTTTCTACCACCTTTGGTGGACGTGCCCAAAGATTAAGGCCTTCTGGGAAATGATATATAATGAAATGAAAAAAGTACTTAAATGTACATTTCCTAAGAAACCAGAGGCCTTTCTCTTGGGCATTGTCGGCCAATTGGTGTTAAAGAAAGATAGAATTTTCTTTATGTATGCTACAACAGCAGCAAGAATACTTATCACAAAGTATTGGAAGACACAAGATCTACCCACCTTGGAAGAATGGCAGATGAAAGTGATGGACTACATGACATTGGCTGAGATGACCGGCAGAATCCGTGATCGGAGGAAAGAGACGGCGGAAGAGGATTGGAAGAAACTATTATAAAATTGATGAATGCTAAAATGTTGAGGTGTTGAGAAAGAAAAAGGGATTACAGTGACATAAGAATAAGTTGAAGAAAAGACTATGAGGACATATATTTGATAAAATTATTTAGAAGCTGCTGAAATAATCTTGGAAATTGGGATGCAGAAAGGGGAGGTATGGGGGAGTCTGAGAAATGAGGGTAATGAAAAAAAGGTTATGAAATTATACATGTTTGTTTGTCTTTTTATTTGTTTGTATTGTTTAAAAAATGCTGTAAAACCAATAAAAAATTTATTAAAAAAAACCAGAAATCGCAAAGTGTGTGTAATGAGACCAAAATAACACAACACCGTCTTTTTGCTTCCATATGTGTAGAAAGAAGACGAATAAGCTTTGATTGGACTTATTTCAATTCGCATGGTGTTTTTTGGGTGTGCACCAGAATCACCTGCAACCAAAGCAAAAAGGTGTTTTGGGTTCCATCAACATAAAAAGAACATGATAAAGCTCTGATTGGGCTTATTTCAAATTGGTGTTTTTGGGGTTAGAATGCACATTCAACCAAAAATCGCAGAGTGACATGTTTGTTATTGAACTGTGTGCTAACCTTGCTTGCCTAATCGCCGCTTGCTTATGCTGCTACCTCCGCTTTTTTAAAAAAAAGAATACTCTGCTTGCATTCAGAATATGTTCCTAACGCCACACCTAAAATGGCCGCCCGTGCCTCCACAAATGTCCCTTCCCAAGATGGCGACCGTGGTCTCTTCCCCTCACCTCAACAACACTACTACCACGCGTGCCCACAAAGATGGCGCCGGTTCTCTGCCCTTAACAAAGCCCTTAACAGAAATGGAAGCCTCAGCTTCAAAACCCACCTTAGTGGAGGCGGGCGGATGCCAAAGCAACCCAGCAAACCAATCCCGTGAGAAAAGGCAAGCGAGCGGAGTTGGAAAGCAGAAACGCGAGCAAAATGCAATGTGAACCCGGGGGGCTGAAAACAGTGGGGGGGGGGGTTAGAAGGAGACGCGGACCTAGCGCTAAGAGGGAGAAAAGCAGGAGAACAGCTAAGAGAGGCAGTCAGCCGGTAAACCTAAGAAAGCAACAAACAACCACACACGCAAACAAAACAGAAAACTGAAGGGGGAAAACCAGGAAACCCGAGAGCACAGCAGGGAAGACAAGAAAACAAACCACCGGCAAGTACTCCCGCGATCCAGCAAGAAGGGAGGAGCGGAAGGTGGCTGGGCGCTCCGCTCCGTGTACTTTACCCCTCCTGCTCTCCGGCTTCAACAAGACGCTCCCTGCGTTGCCTGATCGTCGGTGTTCCAGCGGCTGCACTGATCCTCCTACGACTCCCAAACTACGACTCCCAAACTACGACTCCCAAACTAAGGCAAGTGAAAAAACCGCTCAGCTGGAAAGGGGCAAAGAGGGCGGTCCCCGGGCATGCCTAGCCTTAAATAGGCTAGGCCACGCCTCCCCGGTCCGCCGATTGGATTCCTTAATCTCGCGGGGGCAAAGGCCAGCCCCCGCGTGGGATGTGGGAGGGATTTCTGCCCGCAACCCCCTCTCCTCCCAGGTCGGAAATGGCTTTGTTATCAGCCCAAATCAAGCATAGGTGTTTTGGTTCCATCTCAATAGAAAGAGGACGAATAAACTTGGATTGTTCTTTCGGTGGTCATTCACGCTAACCCTAACCCTAACTCAAAGCCTAATCCTAACCCTAACCCTAACCCTAACCCTAACCCTAACCCTAACCCTAACCCTAACCCTAACCCTAACCCTAACCCTAACCCCAACCCCAACCCCAACCCCAACCCCAACCCCAACCCCAACCCTAACCCTAACCCTAACCCCAACCCTAAAAAAATAATTTGGTGTTCATAACCCTGACCCTAACCCTAACCCTAACCCAAACCCAAACCCAAACCCTAACCCTAACCCTAACCCTAACCCTAACCCTAACCCTAACCCTAACCCTAACCCTAACCCTAACCCTAACCCTAACCCTATGCCTAAGCCTAATCCTAATCCTAAACCTAAACCTAAACCTAAGCCTAAGCCTAAGACTAAGGCTAAGCCTAAGGCTAAGCCTAAGCCTAACCCTAAGCCTAAGCCTAAGCCTAAACCTAAGCCTAAGCCTAAGCCTAAACCTAAGACTAAGCCTAAGCCTAAGCCTAAGCCTAAGCCTAAACCTAAACCTAAACCTAAGCCTAAACCTAAACCTAAGCCTAAGCCTAAGCCTAAGCCTAAACCTAAACCTAAGCCTAACCGTAACCCTAACCCTAACCCTAACCCTAACCCTAACCCCAATCCTAACCCTAACCCTAACCCTAACCCTAACCCTAACCCTCACCCTCACCCTCACACTAACCCTAACCCTAACCCTTATCCTAACCCTAACCCTAACCCTAACCGTAACCCTAACCCTCACCTTAACCTTAATCTTAACCCTAACCCTAGCACAGCGAAGTGTAATTAAGCCTAAACAAAGCCAAACAGGTTGTTTTGTGTTCCAGCTACATAGAAAGAAGAATATTGGATTTCGCTTATTTCAAGTCGTGTTCTTTGGTGTTAATGCACACTGACTCAGAAATCGCAAAGTGTGTGTAATGAAACGAAAATAGCGCAACACCGTCTTTTTGCATCCATATGCGTAGAGAGAAGCCGAATAAGCTTTGATTGGTCTTATTTCAATTCGAATGGGTTAACCCCAACCCCAATCCTAACCCGAAACCCTAACCCTAACCCTAACCCTAACCCTAACCCAAACCCAAACCCCAACCCCAACCCCAACCCCAACCCCAACCCCAACCCTTTTTTTTCTTTTTTCAAACATAATTTTTATTAATTTACACCAAAACAAAACAAAAATAAAATTCTGCCTCCTATTATCACAAATTACTTTCTTTAGGACTTCCTTCAGCTTCTCCACAAATCATCCGTAGTCATTTTTTATTTTTTTTAATAAAATATTTTATTCAATTTTCAAACATAGAATAGAGAATCACATAGCAAACATACCAACAAACAATATAGAAAAGAGAAGAAAAGAAAGGGGGAAAAAAGAAAAACACAACTATTCATAATATTTTTATATAACTAACTGGACTTCCTCGCATCTCCCTACCCTGCATTCTCTATAATAAAAATACCAGCAAATTATTACCTTGTTTCAATTCTTATTTTATACCTCTCAAATATTATACTTCTAATCTTAAAGTAATTTTTGACAATTAGTTGAAACTTAAGTTAAACATAATATTATTTTAAGTTTCGACCTTTTCTTGCATATCACTTAATTTTCTAAATCTTTCAGATGAGTTGCTGGAGCCATGCTTTTCTGAATCATGCAATTTCTTAACATTCATACAATTTATATTGTTTTTGTAAATAGTCTTTAAACTTTTTCCAATCCTCTTCCATTGTTTCTTCTCCCAAATCTCGGATTCTGCCAGTCATTTCGGCCTGTTCCATATAGTCCATCAGTTGCGTCTGCCACTCTTCCAGTGTGGGCAAATCTTGTGTCTTCCAATATTTTGCAATAAGTATTCTTGCTGCTGTAGTTGCATACATAAAAAAAATTCTGTCCTTCTTTAACACTTTCTGGCCGACAATGCCCAAGAGGAAGGCCTCTGGTTTCTTAGTGAAGGTATACTTAAATACCTTTTTTAACTCATTGTAGATCATTTCCCAGAAGGCCTTCACTTTCGGGCAAGTCCACCAGAGGTGAAAGAATGTCCCTTCAGCCTCCTTGCATTTCCAACATTTATTATCAGACAAATGATATATCTTAGCAAGCTTGACTGGGGTCATGTACCACCTATATATCATTTTCCTTCAGGGCATTACATGTCGTGAATTTCATACCGGTGGTCCATAACCTTTCCCAGTCTTCAAACATAATGTTGTACCCAATATCCTGAGCCCATTTTATCATGGCTGATTTAACTGTCTCGTCCTGAGTGTTCCATTTAAGCAGCAAGTTATACATTCTTGAAAGTACCTTGGTCTTTGGTTCTAACAATTCTGTTTCTAATTTCGATTTTTCCACCTGGAATCCTATTTTTTTGTCCAAATTAAAGACCTCTTGAATTTGAGCGTAATGTAACCAATCTCGCACCTTATTCTTCAGTTTCTCCAAACTCTGCAACCTCCAGTTGTCTCCGATTTTTTCCATTATTTCCCAATATTTTGGCCAACCGGCCTCCATATTGAGTCTTTTCCGGGCCTTAGCCTCCATTGGTGATAACCATCTTGGGGTCTTATTTTCTAATAAGTCTTTGTACTTTGTCCAGACAATAAATATTGCTTTCTTGACAATATGGTTTTTGAATCCTTTGTGAACCTTTACCTTGTCGTACCACAAATATGCATGCCATCCAAAAGCATTATTGAACCCTTCCAGATCTAGGACATCAGTGTTATCTAAATGTAACCAATCCTTCATCCAGCAGAAAGCTGCAGCTTCATAATATAACCTTAGGTCCGGCAGGGCAAATCCCCCTCTTTCCTTTGCATCAGTTAGAATTTTAAATTTTATTCTGGGCTTTTTGCCCTGCCAGACAAACTTAGAAATGTCTTTCTGCCACTTTCCAAAACATTCCACTCTGTCCACAATCTGTAGGGTTTGAAACAAAAATAACATCTTTGGCAATACATTCATCTTTATAGCTGCAATTCGACCCAACAAGGAAAGTTTCAATCTTGACCAAATTTCTAAGTCCTTTTTAATTTCTGACCAACATTTTTCATAGTTATCTTTAAATAAGTTCAGATTTTTCGCAGTCAAGTTAACCCCTAGGTATTTCACTTTTTAAACCACATTTAAGTCTGTCTCTTTCTGAAACCTTTCTGATTCCAAAGGTGTCAAATTTTTCTCCAAAACCTTAGTTTTTTGCTTGTTCAATTTGAATCCCGCCACCCGACCAAACTCATGAATCAATTCCAAAACTCTTTTCGTACTAGATTCCGGCTCCTGTAATGTTAAAACCAGGTCATCTGCAAAAGCTTTAAGTTTATACTGTTTCACTCCGACCTGTATTCCTTCCACCAACCGCTCCTCCCTAATCATGTTCAAAAGCACCTCCAGGACTGAGATGAATAACAAAGGGGATATAGGGCAACCTTGTCGTGTTCCTTTTTCAATTTTAAACTCTTCTGTCACCACATTATTAACTATCAATTTAGCTTTTTGTTCTGAATAGATTGCCTCTATCCCATTTTCGAACCCCCGTCCCACTCCCATCCCTTTAAGATTTTTCTTCATAAACTTCCAAGATATATTGTCGAAGGCCTTCTCCGCATCTATAAAAATTAACACTGCTTTAGCATTCATATTTGTTTGCAAAAGCTCCAAAATGTCAATAATGTCCCTAGTATTGTCAGATAAATGTCTACCTGGGAGAAAGCCTGCCTGGTCCTTATGAATTACTTCATTCAAGACTTTTTTAAATCTACCTGCCAAAATATCTGCAAAAATTTTGTAATCCACATTTAGGAGTGAGATGGGACAGTAGTTCTTGAGTTGAGTCTTTTCAGTTTCCAGTTTGGGAATCAATGTGATGTATGCTTCTTTCCACGATTCCGGTGCCTTCTTCCCCTCCATAATCTGATTACAAACCTCCATTAATGGTTGTATCAAATAGTCTTTCAATGTCTTGTAGTACTTGGAGGTAAGTCCATCAGGCCCTGGAGATTTGCCTAATTGCATGTTCTGAATGGCACCTTCAATTTCTTGTTGTGTTATTTTGTAATTCAGGATTGTTCTCTTGTCCTGGGGTAATTTTGGTAGTCCATTAATTTTTAAGAATCGGTCTATCTCAGTCTCTTTTTGCGGCCCTTGCGTGTAAAGTTGTTGATGTTGGTTTCTGCTCTCTTCACTGTGCAGCGAAGTGCTTGTCACAAGACAATGTTTACATTCCACAGTCAGAGTACTGTTGGGTTTTCCCACGGGAATGGGAGACTGGATGTGACGTACACTGGTTTCCTGTTTTTCACTGTTCTCTCGGTGTTCTTTTGTTCCGAGGAGAAGGACGGTTGCTTCTCTGCTCCCGCAGAGGCAAGATGCATGTTTGTAATTTCTCAACATTGAACTGTAAATAAAGCAAGTTAAGCATGTGGCACGTACTGCTCATCATTCCGCTGTGTAAAGGACTCTGCAAATACAACATTTTTGGTTCCGGGCCCAGAAAGACGCAATCAAACTGAAGAATGGAGACTCCAGAAGCCGAGTCGGAATGCCGGCAGAGGGACAGAGAAACGGATCGGCGTTATCTGCTCTGCGCGTCAAGTTTGATTGATGAGAAGGTATGTGCTCATGCTCCGGGCAGCCTGCCAGCTCCTAGGTTATGGTTTTATGGCTGGACTTTGAACTTTTAAAGCCGTTTTGCCGCGATACAGGCAAAGGCTCTAAGGCACAAGCTCACAGGCTTGGGAGGCTTGAAAACCAAAAGTACCTTTACAAGCGCTTTTGGAAGCAGCTGTACACAGACACAGCTTGTTTAAAGCAGCAATGATGGCTAATGCAAAGCTGGCTGATGCTTTTGGGATTCCTAAGCTCAATAAGAAAAACTATACGGACTGGGTACTCTATGCAGAGGCAATTCTGCGGAAAGAAGGTCTGTTTAATGTTATTACCGACAACCCCCCAGCTCCAATTACAGCTGAATGGGCTACTAAGGATTCCAAAGCAAGGGGAACACTTACATTGATAGTATCCCCAGAAGAGCTCTGTCTGTTGCGTGGAAAGACCACAGCCAGAGAAATTTGGGACACTTTAAGAGAGGCTCACTTGAGGACAGAAGCTGGTTCCTCAATGTACTACTATGCCAAGCTGCATGGTATGGCTCTTGCTGAAGGTGGAGATGTGCGTACACACCTGATGGAGATGCAAAATCTGAGACATGAGCTGCAACAGAGAGGACTCACCTTTCCAGAGGCTGTGTATTCCTTCATGATAATACATTCTTTGGGTCCACGTTGGGAGTCCGTTGCCACTCAGATTGCTGTTCAGCCAACTGCTCAGCTCACAGTAGCCTATGTTACTGCCGTGATCCAGAATGAAGCTGATCGCCGGGGTGCTAGCTGCATGGGAAAGGGGGAGTCTTCACAGACGTCATCCCTGAGTGCAGTGGAACCACCAGAGGGCGCCAAAGCTTTGAAGGCAGTGAAATGCTACTTGTGTGGATGTCTAGGCCATATGAAGAGGGAATGCAGATATCCCAGGGCCAAGACAGAGCAGCGCAGCGGAAGTTCATCGCGTGGAAAAGGCCAAAGCAAAGGCAAAGGTCCGGTCTCCAGGACAACGCAGCACAAGGCAATGGTCTCACGCTTCACTCCAAACGTCGCAAAGGTCCAGAAGACGTCTAGATCTTTCTTCGTTGTTGATTCAGCAGCTACCCACCACATGTGCAACGATAAGCGACTGTTCGTGTCTTTTACACCGCAGGAAGGTGCAATTCACCAGGCGGATGACCACACGATCCCCAGTCAAGGCTACGGAACTGTTGTTCTTCACAGTTTGGACTTATCGATACAAGATGTGCTTTACGTACCAGATGCAACACACAATCTACTCAGTGTTATGCAGCTGAATGAACGGAACATTGACGTTTCCTTCAAGAACAAGAAATGCACCATCACAAAGAAAGACGATTATGTATTGCATGCTGAATGCGTTGATCATTTGTTTGTTTTGTATTATGATGATGTTGTGCAGAATGAGACTTGTTGCATTGCAGGTTCTAACAAAAGTTTGCATGCAGGATGTATTCACGATTTTCACAGGAAATTTGGTCATTTGCATTTTGAGGCAGTATCTAAAATGCCTGCCTTGGTTGAAGGTATGACTATTAAACCCTGCAAGTACCACATGAAGTGCAAGGCATGCGCAGCAAACAAAGTGAAAATGGCTGCGAAAGGTAAGGTGTCTAGTAGGCAAGCTACAGAACCATACCAGGTTGTTCATGCTGATTTAGTTGGTCCACTATCGCCCTCTTTGGGTGGAAATAGGTACTTCATGGTTCTCATTGATGCATTTTCCAGGTATATTTATGTGTACCATCTCAAGCAGAAATCAGAGGCTTTTCCAAGGTTCAAGGAATTCTGTGCTTGGTTGGAAAATGTGCATGGTAAGAAGATAAAGACTCTTTTCACTGATCGCGGGGGAGAATTCACTTCTCAGCAGTTTGAAGCTTTTCTGACTGAGAAAGGAATTCAACACGATTTGTCCAGTCCTCGCTCGCCATGGCAGAATGGACTTTGCGAAAGGGCAAATCAGACATTGCTTCAAGGGTTAAAAACCTTGCTGCATGATGCCAATCTTCCAGAGAGTTATTGGGCCAAATCTCTCTCGTGTTTTGTTTACAGTTACAATCACAGGTTATCTTCAGCGATTGGTTGTACCCCCTAGGAGAAGATGTTTGGCAAGAAACCATACATCAAACACATGAAAATTTTTGGTTCTGACATGTGGGTTCACTCACCACAAAGCTCCAAGTTAGGCAAGCGTGGATTGCATGGTATCTTTCTAGGTTATCAGAAAGGTTCTTACAGAATAATGATGACTGACTCCAAGAGTGCTCTGATGGTGTTTCCTGCTTGGCAGGGGGTTGGACTCGATGGCCCTTGTGGTCTCTTCCAACTCTATGATTCTATGATTCTATGACAATTAAGCTCACAAGTAGTGTTGAGTACAATGCCAAGTGGGGGGAGAATGTGGGAATTTTCCAATGTTATCCTGATGACAGTGATGAAACTGAGGATAAGCAACAGCAAAAGCAGCCGCAACAACCCACACCCACAGATAAAAGTTCTGATTCTGAGTCTGAAACTGAATCGGATAATTCAGAGGATTTCAAGAGTGCGAAAGCCTCTATGCGACCCTCTGAAAGCTCTGATCAAGAATTGGAAGAACCATTGTTCACAATAGGCCACTTTTCTCCTAAGAAGGAAGAGGAAAGTGTTGAAGACCAAAGGCTGATTCGCAGGTCACAAAGAGCCACAAAAGGCAGACCTCCAAAGAGATTTGCTGATGAATTTGCTAAGACAGCAGTAGCAGCTGTTAAAAGCTCCAAGAAGGTATTTGAACCTTCAAGTTTCCAAGAAATCCAGGATTTGGATTCTAAGGAAGCTGAGCCATGGTTAAATGCCATGAAGGCTGAGCTTGATTCCTTAGAAAGGAACAAAACATGGGAGCTAGTTCCAGTAGTTCCAGGAATGAAACTGCTTGGAAGCAAATGGGTCTTCAAAACGAAGACAGATCAAAATGGCAAGATAGTCAGACACAAAGCCAGATTGGTAGCCAGAGGTTTTGCACAGGTACCAGGTGAAGACTATCACGAGACCTACTCACCCACTGTGAGATATGAGAGCATTAGGCTTATGCTCAAGCTAGCTGCAGAGGAGAATCTACACATTAGTCACCACGATGTGAATACAGCATTTTTGTACGGCTCTCTAGGTGAATCACTTTATATGCTTCCACCTGATGGCGTACAGGTAAAACAGGGATTTGTTTGTGCTCTAAAGAAGTCCCTTTATGGTCTCAAACAAAGTGCACGGTGTTGGCACACAAAACTCACTGAAGCATTGTTTTCTCTAGGTTTTCAGCAAGGGAAAGCTGATCCATGTGTATTTGTCAAAGAGGAGGGGCAAAAGAAGCGGTATTGTTTGTTTTATGTTGATGATATTTTATTCTTTTGGAAAGATGTCACAATGTACAATAACGCCCTAGCTCAAATGAAAGAGCACTTTGACATGAAAGATCTTGGTGAGGTAAACAACTACCTATCTCTGGAAATAGAGAGAAATCAAAGTGGTAACATTCTAGTACACCAGTCACGGAAAATTGCTGATGTGTTAGACAAACTGAACCTGATGGATGCTAACCCTGTAGACACACCGATGACAACAGGTTATCAGGTAGAAGACACTGAAGAAGCATTTTCTGACACTACACTGTACAGAAGTGTGCTAGGCAAGCTAAACTTCATTGCCAGATAGAATCATAGAATCATAGAATCATAGAGTTGGAAGAGACCACAAGGGCCATCGAGTCCAACCCCCTGCCAAGCAGGAAACACCATCAGAGCACTCCTGACATATGGTTGTCAAGCCTGTGTTTAAAGACCTCCAAAGTAGGAGACTCCACCACACTCCTTGGCAGCAAATTCCACTGTCGAACAGCTCTTACTGTCAGGAAGTTCTTCCTAATGTTTAGGTGGAATCTTCTTTCTTGTAGTTTGGATCCATTGCTCCGTGTCCGCTTCTCTGGAGCAGCAGAAAACAACCTTTCTCCCTCCTCTATGTGACATCCTTTTATATATTTGAACATGGCTATCATATCACCCCTTAACCTCCTCTTCTCCAGGCTAAACATGCCCAGCTCCCTTAGCCGTTCCTCATAAGGCATCGTTTCCAGGCCTTTGACCATTTTGGTTGCCCTCCTCTGGACACGTTCCAGTTTGTCAGTGTCCTTCTTGAATTGTGGTGCCCAGAACTGGACACAGTACTCCAGGTGAGGTCTGACCAGAGCAGAATACAGTGGCACTATTACTTCCCTTGATCTAGATGCGATACTCCTATTGATGCAGCCCATAATTGCATTGGCTTTTTTAGCTGCCGCGTTACACTGTTGGCTCATGTAAAGTTTGTGGTCAACCAAGACTCCTAGATCCTTTTCACATGTACTGCTCTCAAGCCAGGCGTCACCCATCTTGTATTTGTGCCTCTCATTTTTTTTGCCCAAGTGCAATACTTTACATTTCTCCCTGTTAAAATTCATCTTGTTTGTTTTTGCCCAGTTCTCTAATCTGTCAAGGTCGTTTTGAAGTGTGATCCTGTCCTCTGGGGTGTTAGCCACCCCTCCCAGTTTGGTGTCATCTGCAAATTTGATCAGGATGCCCTTGATGTTCAAGACCTGACATTGCTGTTAGCTGTAATTTGCTAAGCAGACAAGTTAACAATCCCACTGTTAAGGATTGGAAAGCTCTGAAACGCTTAGCACGCTATTTGAAAGGCACTATGCATTACAGACTGAGATTTAATAATCAGAAGTCTGGTGGTCTTGAGATTTTTGCAGATGCAAGTTTTGGAAGTGACACTACAGACAGGAAAAGTATGTCTGGAGTTTGCTACATGTACAATCAGGGTCTATTTGATTGGTCATGCAAGAAGCAAACAACAATTAGCTTAAGTACTTGTGAAGCTGAATTGAATGCACTGTCTTATTCACTTAAGGATTGTGAATGGTTGTTACAATTGTACAAAGACATGAAAATTCCTGTCAAATGTCCAATCCAGGTTTACCAGGACAACAAAGCATGTTTGGCTTTGCTGAATTTGGAAGGTTGTAAGCAAAGCACGAAGCACTTGCAATTGAAGTTGCATCATGCTAGGGAACATATTCAGAAGGGACTCGTAACGGTGTCCTATATGCCAGGTAATGAAATTCCTGCTGATGTATTGTCCAAGATTGCATCAAGGGATCAACACTGTACCTATGTACAGAAGTTGGGTTTGTACTGATATTGTACGAACACGCTGCCCAGTGATGTTCACAGAAAGGGGGAGGATGTTGGTTTCTGCTCTCTTCACTGTGCAGCGAAGTGCTTGTCACAAGACAATGTTTACATTCCACAGTCAGAGTACTGTTGGGTTTTCCCACGGGAATGGGAGACTGGATGTGACGTACACTGGTTTCCTGTTTTTCACTGTTCTCTCGGTGTTCTTTTGTTCCGAGGAGAAGGACGGTTGCTTCTCTGCTCCTGCAGAGGCAAGATGAATGTTTGTAATTTCTCAACATTGAACTGTAAATAAAGCAAGTTAAGCATGTGGCACGTACTGCTCATCATTCCGCTGAGTACAGGACTCTGCAAATACAACAGTTTAAAGTATCTCTGGAAGCATTTTCTAATTTCCTCAGGGTTCTGGATGTTTCTCCCTTCATTCTCTAAGTTTGTAACCGTATTCAGTTTTTGTCTCTTTTTCAACTGCCATGCTAGCAGTTTCCCACATTTATTTGCTGATTCAAATGACCTTTGTTTCATTAATTTAATTTTCCACTCAACTTCTTGATTTATCAATTTAGCATATTGTGCTTGGTGGAATTTGATTTCTCTCAGAACCTCCTGTGATTTTGGTTTTGATCTTAATTTTTTCTCAGCATCTCTTATCTTCTCCAAGATCTTATCCTTTTTCCCATTCCAAAGTCTTTTCTTTATCGTATTCTGTTGTATCAGAAACCCCCTCATAACAGCTTTGCTTGCATCCCAGATTACTCTTTTTTCCACTGTAGTATTCAAATTTATTTCAAAACAGTCTTTTAGAGTCTTGTGGGCCTTCTTCACAATCTCCTGATCTCTTAACAAGGTGTCATTCATTTCCATCTGAAGGAACCGATTGGAATTAGTCTCATTTCCATTTTCATAGCGTTATGGTCGGAGCAGGTTTTTGGGCAGATTTCCACTTTTCTAGTCTTAGGTGCCAGTCCTCTAGTTATCCATATTTGGTCAATTCTTGTCCATGTCAGATGTGCTTCAGAAAAGAATGTTCCTTCTTTTCCTAGGGGGTTCTTTGTCCTCCAGATGTCAATCAAGTCCAAATTGTCAGTTAGCTCAAAAAAAGTTTTAGGTAGTCTGCCGTCTTTTGTCAAATTTTGATTTTGTGACTTATCCATGTTTGTAGAGACCACCCCATTCATATCTCCCATCATAATGATGTTGGTATAGTCCAGATAGTCCAGCATTGTCTCATGCAGCTTCCTATAAAATTCTGATTTCCCCTCATTCGGTGCATAGATTCCTAATATTAAATTTTTTTCTCCTTGAGTCTGTATCTCGATTGCCAAGATTCTTCCTTGCTCATCTTTAAATAAGAATTTTGGTGACAGGCTCTCCTTTGCATAAATCACCACTCCTCTTTTCTTGACTCTGTCCGATGAAATAAATTCTTGGCCTAGTCTTTTATTAATTAGCACTTTTCTATGGAGCCTAGTCACATGCGTTTCCTGCAAGCAAATAATGTCCAACTGTTCTTTTTTCAATACATGAAATATTCTTCTTCTTTTTTCCGGGGAATTCCCACCATTAATATTCCAGCTAAGGAGCTGCAGAGACATCCTGGATCAGTCTGCTATTCCTTTGGTGGTGGCGTCTCTTTCTTTTGATCCTCTGGTCCCAAAGGTGCAGGAGCAGGTACAGGTACAGGTGGAGGTGGTGGCCAAGACCCAGGTCCTGCTATTCCTTTCTGAAGGTCCTCTCCGTGGTCGTTCAAAAACTTGTCTTGATCTTCTGCTGTTTTAATTTTTATTTTCTTTCCTTTAAAGCTAAAGGATAGTCCTTGAGGAAATTCCCACCTAAAGGGAATTGAATTACCTTTCAGTAATCTTGTTAATTCTGTATATATAGATCTAAGGTCCAAGAGTTGCTTCGGAATATCCTTGTAAATTTCTGCTCTAATGCCTTGAATAACCAGTGATTTTTCAAAATGAAGGCTTAATATTTTATCTCTCTCTTGCTTGGATCTCAAAATAATCAAACAGTCTCTGGATCTATCTTTCTTCACCAATCTTCCCAGTCTGAAAGCACTTACGATTTTAAAGTCCTTGTCTTCTCCAATAGCCCAAAACTTTGAAAATTCTGATGTCAGATAGCCTATTAAGTCCCCCTGTTCAAGTTCTGGGATGGCTCTCAGTCTGAGATTATTCTCCCTATTTCTCAGTTCGATCATAGACATCATAGACAGGTAGGCCTGCTGTTCACTTATCTGTTTGTGCAGAGGTTTTACCTCCACCTGTACTGCTTCGGCCTTTCGATTGGCTTCCGCGGCTTTTTGATTCGCTTCCTCAGCTAATTTACGGTTTTCTGCAGTTACTTCCTGTAAATTCCCAATTGCTTGTGTATGTTGAGCAACTTGTTCAGTCAATTTACTGATACTGGCTGTAGCATGATCAATTTTGGCTGAATGCTCGTCTGCTTTCTTATTTAAACTTTCCAATTGTTCTAAAATTTGTTCTAAAACAGCTGCAGATCCTCCTGTAGCCATATCTTCTAATGATGTCTGCTCGGTTTCTCCTTCATGTATCTCTAAAACAGCTGGGACAGATGATCTGCGTGGCTGAGAAGTCAAAGTTGTTTGCACTAAATGTTTAGCTTTCGCTTTAGCCAATCTTGTTTTGCCCGTACCACTCATTCCAGTCCTGTCTACGTGCCAAGGTCAAGCTGTGTAAAGTCCCATGGGAATCACAATTCCAGAGAGTAAACAACAAAGCAGTAGAGAATAAAAACAAAAAGCAGGTCTCAGACAGCTGTAAGTCCAAAATCCTCTAGGGGGAGTGTAACGATGCCTCAGAAAAGAAAATAGAGTTGTTCCGCCATTAAAATCCAAACAGTTTTAAACCGCAATGAAAGGATCCTTCAGCTCCCTTTTAGCATGCAGAGCTTTCCCAAAATTGAAACAAAGTCTCTAAAGAGGTGCGAGAAGCAGTTTTCCCATTTGTATCCAGACTATAACACTCCAATGTAACACTTTCAGTAGTTAAACAGTCTCAGCAGTTTGACAGTTCTTTTTTAAACTGGCAGCCCGTGAATTTGGGCTTCTCCGTCATTTATAAATCCACAAAAGGGGGAGGAAAGTCCAGTCCAAAGCCAACAAAAGTAGAACAAATGTTAACTCTCTTAATCTCTTAGAAACCAGTTCAAATGTTGCACAAAAGTCCAAACTTCTAAAGTCACTTTAAAAAGATTCCAGCTTGTCAAATTCTTTGCTTTAATTCTTTAAGCACTGCAGGGAGACGGACTTCCTGGTTGCGTCTCCTGCTTTCACCAAATTTAGTCACTTTAGTCCCGAAATTCTTAAATTCCCCTTACTCACGGGTTTGTAGTTTTGAATCAAATGTTCCAGGAAAAAAGGTCGGCGCTCATCAGCAGCAGCTGCACGGCTTCACTTCTGCAGAAAGAGCGATGAACTCACAGCACCGCGCCAGCCCTTCCACGTTCCGGAGCCCCTTACGGGGTTCCTTCTTCGTTTTGGGGGGCGCTTCTGGTGCCCGCCGAGTCCCACGGCCACAGGCTCACTCTACCTGTGGTTTTTCTTTATGGGTCTCCGCTTCACCGTAGCGGACGACCCTTTTCCGCGGAGCTCCCCTTCACAGCGCAAAGGGGACCGCCATTACCGTTTTGCGCCGCCTCCAGAAGTCCATCCGTAGTCATTTTTTAAATTACGCATTTCATAATTTATATTGACATTATTTGACTCCTTACTTCCATTTCTCTTTAGACAATACTCCTACATTTTTCACAGTGCTCTTTTAAACCCCACTAGCATTATCTGTCCTTCACTTATATTTTCCAGATGTTCCACAAATTTCCCCCAGTCCTCAATGAACCTCTGGTCTCTTAAGTATCTAATTTTTCCCGTCAATCTATCCAACTCCGCGTAATCTAACAGTTTCATTCTCCATTCCTCAACTGTCGGTATTTTCTGTTGTTTCCAGTTTTGGGCCAGGAGGACTCTTGTTGCAGTCGTTGCATATTGAAACAATTTACAATCGTTACTCTTTATCTCCCTTCCTAATATTCCTAACAGGAAGGCCTCGGGTTTTTTTTTTCAAATGTATACCTTAAAATTTTCTTCATTTCATTATATACACTTTCCCAAAAACCTTTTACCTTTTTGCATTCCCACCACATGTGGTAGAAAGACCCCTCTTTTTCCCTGCATTTCCAGCATTTATTACAAGTTTTTTACATTTTTGCCAATTTTGCAGGGGTTATATACCATCGGTAAAACATCTTCATTATATTCTCCTTCAGCGTCATACAAGCCGTAAATTTTAGGTTTTTTTCCAAAATTTTTCCCACTCTCCAAAATGTATATTATGTCCGATGTCCCTGGCCCAATGTATCATGACCGACTTTACTTCCTCATCTATCAGATTCCACTGTAGCAGCAAATTGTACATTTTGGATAAAGTTTTATAATCGCTATTTATTATTTCAATCTGGAATTTGGAGTCTTTATCAGCATATCCTCTGTCTTTAATATCTTTCCTGAACATTTCATTTATTTGAAAACAATGTAGCCAATCAAACACATTTTCTTTAACCTGTTCGTACGGTTTCATTTTCCATTTCCCCCCTTCTTTGAATAACAATTGATCGTAAGTAATCCAGTTGCCTCTCATATTGTTCTTCTTGACGCTCATAACTTCTAGTGGGGATAGCCAGTGTGGAACTTTAGGTTCTAATAAATATCTATTCCTTTCCCACACTTCAATCAGGGGACCTCTAAAGATGTGGCTTTCGAAACCCTTATGGATTTTCTTCTTCTCATGCCATAAGTACGCATGCCACCCAAACCTGTTCTCGAATCCCTCCAGGTCTAACAGTTCCTTCTTTTCCAATTTTATCCATGCTTTCAACCAGCAAAGGCACGAAGCCTCATAATATAGTTTCAAATCTGGCAGGGCAAAACCTCCTCTTTCTTTTGCGTCTGTTAAAAGCTTAAACTGAATTCTCGGCCTTTTGCCCTGCCAGATATATTTTGAGATTTCTCTTTGCCATTCTTTGAATATCTTAGTTCCCTTAATTACAGGGATAGTCTGAAATAAAAACAACATTTTTGGGAGCACATTCATCTTAATTGTAGATATCCTACCCCAAAATGACAGTTTCAACTTTCCCCACACCTCGAGGTCCTTTCTTATTCCTTTCCATGCCGGCTCGTAGTTATTCTTGAATAAATCTATATTTTTCGGGGTTATCCATATTCCTAAATATTTCACCTTTTTGACCACCTCTATCTCTGTTTGTTGTTGCACTTCTTCAATTACACTTAAGTCTGTATTCTTTGTCATTATTCTTGGACTTTGTTGGTCAGCCGCGATCCCCGCTAATTGATTTGTGATCCTCAATTAGCGATTTATGGCCGCCCGGCACACTTCCGCTCCGCAGCTCTCAGTCACGCCTCAGCAGAGTTTAACACAGCGGTGTAAAACTGTCAAGTATCTTGGCTCAGCTTCCAGACAAACACACACAGAGTACAGGTTTGTCTATTTACAGTTGTTTATTCCAACAAATCTCCGGAAAAACCAGGACTGCTTGCAGCCATTATAAGACTGCTCCTTTCCCCTCACAGCATAGAGTGAGAATGGCAAACTCCTCCCAATCTCCTCCCAGCTTCGAAAACTGACATCAGAATGGTGTGGCATCATGGGAACAACTTAACCTGTTAAGTTCCAGACCCAACACCCCCCTTTGCCGCACATTCTGACAAGACCCTTTTGAGTTCAACACCTTCCCCTTTGCCTTGTGCCCCTTCCCGGCATCTTTCCCAGGCACCTGTTGAACCCCTTCAACACTCCCAGAATCACACTGTGCGAATCTTGCCCACGCACTTGTTGCCTGGTATCTTTCAGGTGGAATGCCCTTTGTTGTGCGACTAGACCTTCTGGGCATAAACTCAGATGTTACCTCTGACTCACTGCCACCAGGAACTGTGTCCTCAGCATCACGGGATTCCCCCTCTGATTTAAAGCGTTTACGAATCCTCTCCATTACACTCACAGGAGAACTGGGCTCGCTTTTGGGTGTTCTCCTAACATCTTGCGGAGAAACTACCGATACCTCCTCCTGTTCCTGACTTTGGTCAGTGACCTGATCGTCATCATCAGACTCAGCCTCTCCTTCCTCCCCCTCAGAATTTTCCTGTTCTGAATCAGAAAGACATTCTGAGAGCACATCACGCATGACAGCAGTTTGTGACTTTTTATCCTGCTCATAGAACTCAGCGTGTGTACTGATCAGTAACTTACTCTGATCACCTGATGGAAATGCGAACCTCCATGCACGTGCTTCTGGCTCATACCCGCAGAATATCATTTTCCGGAACTTGGATCCATCTGGCCCCTGCAAAGCAGCAGGTACTGACACAGATGCACGTGACCCAAACATACGCAAAAAATGAATCTGGGGTTTCCTGCCATGCAACAACCCAAACGGTGTGTCACCTACCATTGAATTGTAGGTACGATTCCAGGTGAAGCTCACATACCTGATTGCCTCCAGCCAAAACCTTGGAGGTAACCCAGAATCTTTCAGCAACACCTGTGCAGCCTGGACCAGAGCCTCACATCGGAGCTCTGACACTCCTCTCTGATTGGGTGAAGTCACTGTGTGACGTATCCCTTTCTTGCGAAAGAACTTCTGCAAAGCAGAACCTGTTGACTGGGCTCCTCTGTCACTTGTGACAGCTTGCACTCTGGTGGAAAACCTTTGTTCCACCTCCTCAATCCAACTTTTGATCAGCTGTGCTGCATCATCCTTGGATTTGAGACCGTGAGTCCAGGTGTTCTGCGTAAAATCTTCCTGCATTGTCAGCAGATACCTGGCCCCTCCCAGACTTGGTTCCTTTACAGGACCCCACAAATCCACGTGGACCAGTTCAAAAGGTTTTGTTGTTACCCTCTCTACTTTTGGATAACTGCATCCTTTTACCTTTGCCAGTTTGCAAGTTTTACAATTCACAGCATATCCACATTCTGAGATCTTACAACCTTTGGAAACCTCCGGCAGCACCTGTAGTTCTTCTAGAGAACCATGAGCTGTTCGTGCATGCCAAGCATGGACACATGAATCATGATTGGGAATTGTAGCATGCAGTGCTTGTGCTTTCTCAACCTTCCCATCACCCTCCAGAGACGTTTTAAGAATGAAGAGATCATTCTGCCCCTTTTTAACCTTGGCAAGCATCCTCCCTCCTTTGGAGATTGTGCAGACATCATCCTGAAAACAAACCTTAAATCCCTTTTTCAGTAAATAAGGCACAGATAAAAGACAGTGGTGCATCCCAGGAACAGTACAACACTCCAACGTCTCCTGTAAAATAGAAAAATGCACATTTACAGCATTAGTCACATTTCTTTTCTGTCCATTTGCAAAGAGAACAGTCTTCCCAGCCGGAATTGCCTTGCAATTCCACCTCTCGACAGCAGGTGTCTCTGGAATCAAATTGCAATTAGCTGCAGAGTCAATAACAAAACTAAGCTCTGAGCTTGTCCCACCGCCTTGCTCAAACAAAGCAAGACTGGCCGTGAGTTGATACGTCTCTTCCTGGCACCTGGCACGTCCACCAGCCTCAGTCCCACGCCTGGTTGTTTTTCCAGACCGGTTGCCATGGAAACCCGACTGGTTCCCATGAGAAGTGTCCTTGAAACCTTCCTGTGCAGCTGCCCTCGCTCTGCTCCGGTGGGGGCAATCTCGACGCAGATGTCCCGCTGCAATACACACGTAGCAACGACGAGTGGAAAAACACTGCCCGGGGCTCTTTTCAGCTGGCTTGGCCCTCCTTCTTCCGGAAAAGCACTTCTTGCCAGATCCGCCCCCCCTGAACGCCACTCCAGCAGGCACAGTGGAAAACTTTTCAAACTTGCCTTTGGAATTTGCCGCCCCCCGACTTGCTCACTAGCACTCCTTGAGGCTAAATCATCAGGAACAGGGGCTCCAGCCATCTCTAGGCTTCCAGCTTCCATCTGCCCTTGGCCCTCTGCTGAGTCTTCACACAGACGTTTCAGCACTCGCCAAGCCTCACACGCAGATTCAATGCTTTCCAGGTGATGTTGCAAATTAGCATGAACACCTGCTCTCAACATGCAGATCTCAGCTCTCATAGCTTTCTCCCTCTGCATTTTCTCCTCCAGAGAAACAGATCGTGACTTTCCTGCATCTCTGTCATCTCTGTCCACCAGCAGTTCCACTGGCTCTCTCTGGGAAATGTCCCAAACTTCCGTGGCCAAAAACCACGCTCTCACCCTTCTTGCCCAGGTATCCCACGCTTGGGCGGTGAGTTCCTCAAGCTGTTCAAACGGAGCTTGAAACACCTCCTGGCCATCTGCCATGTTCTCCCGTTCTCCCAAGGGGCTCCAAGCTGTACTTACAAAATCACCAGCTCCTCTGGCTTCTGTCCCTGGAGAAACGATGCCTTGCTGCTCTCAGCTCTCAGCAACACAGGCAAATCTCTGCGTCTTTCAGCTTGCTTGCTTGCTTGCCTCCGCCTCCTGCCGTGCTTCTCTGCTCGACACCGCAGATTTCAAAGCTCCCGGCAGCCTCCCGTGACAGTTTTACGATCGGTGATTAAGGTTAAACATAACCTCTTGGACTTTGTTGGTCAGCCGCGATCCCCGCTAATTGATTTGTGATCCTCAATTAGCGATTTATGGCCGCCCGGCACACTTCCGCTCCGCAGCTCTCAGTCACGCCTCAGCAGAGTTTAACACAGCGGTGTAAAACTGTCAAGTATCTTGGCTCAGCTTCCAGACAAACACACACAGAGTACAGGTTTGTCTATTTACAGTTGTTTATTCCAACAAATCTCCGGAAAAACCAGGACTGCTTGCAGCCATTATAAGACTGCTCCTTTCCCCTCACAGCATAGAGTGAGAATGGCAAACTCCTCCCAATCTCCTCCCAGCTTCGAAAACTGACGTCAGAATGGTGTGGCATCATGGGAACAACTTAACCTGTTAAGTTCCAGACCCAACAATTATTTTAGTCTTTTTCTTATTTAATTTGAAGCCTGCCACTTTACCAAATTGTTCGAATTCTTCCAGTACCTCATTTATTGAACTCGTCGGGTCTTCTATCGTTATTACCAAATCATCTGCGAACGCTTTGACTTTATATTCATTTTGGCCAATTGTTATTCCTTTTATCTTCTTATTTTGTCTTATTGAATTCAGGAGGACTTCCAACACCGTTATAAACAACAATGGGGAAAGTGGGCATCCCTGTCTTGTTCCTTTTGCTATCTTTATTTCTTCTGATACCACATTGTTTATAATCAGTTTTGCTTTTTGTTCTGTGTAAATTGCCTTTACTCCGTTGAAAAATTCTTTACCAACCTCCATATATTCCAGATGCTTTAACATAAAGTCCCAAATTATATTGTCGAATGCCTTCTCTGCATCCACGAACATCATTATAGCTTGCTTCTCACTCCTGGCAGACAGATATTCTACTATATTATGTTTCTTATATTATCTTTCATTTACCTGCCAGGTAAGAAGCCCGCTTGATCCCCGTGGATGCTTTCTAACAATATGTTTTTCATTCTTTTCGCCAGAATTCCTGCAAAAAATTTATAATCTATATTTAATAGTGAGATCGGCCTATAATTTTTAACTTGCAATAAATCTGAGTCCTGTTTCGGAATTAATGTAATAAATGCATCTTTCCATGTTTCTGGTATTTCTCTTTCTTTTAAGATGTTATTCATTACTTCTTTCAATGGTGTCATCAATGCGAATTTCATTTCTTTGTAGTAGTTAGCGGTGAATCCGTCTGGACCTGGAGCTTTCCCCCTTTTTAATTCTTTTATTACTTCTTTTATTTCTTCTATCTCTATTGGGGTATTCAGTTGTTCTTTTTTATCTATCGGAATCGTCTGCATCTTTTTTTCTTTCAGAAATCTTTCTATTTTCCTCAAGTTGTTTTTCTCTCTGTTTTTATATAATCCTCTGTAATAATCCAAGAAACCCTTCCTTATTTCCTTAGGGTTAGTTATCTCTTCTCCATCCACTACAATTTTATTTATTGTGTTTTGTTCCTTTCTTTTTTTGATTTGCCATGCCAGCAATTTTCCTGATTTGTTTGCAAATTCAAAACTTCTTTGTCTTAGTTTTTTAATATTCCATTCCACTTCTCTGTTTATTATCATTGCAAACTGGGATTGCAAAGCTTTAATGTTTTCTTTTATTCTCTTATTAGGTTTTTTAACTAATTTTTGCTCATTGTCCATTATCTGCTTCAAAATATCTTTTTCCCCTTTTTCTCTACCCTTATTTTTAATGACATTCTGCTGGATGAAAAAACCTCTCATCACTGCCTTGCTTGCATCCCAAACCACTTTTATTTTTGTACCTTTATTCAAATTATCCATAAACTATTCCGTCAACCTTTTTTGTGCTTTTTCAACAATTTCTTGGTCGTCTAAAAGGTAGTCTTTCATTCTCCACCTAAAAGTTCTTTCTTCCAAACCTTTTAGTTTCATTTTTATTGGGTTGTGATCAGAGATCATTTTGGCTTGGATTTCTACCCGAAGAGTTCTTGGCGTTAATTCATTCGAAATCCAAATCTGATCTATTCTGGACATTGACTGGTTCGGCTCAGAGTAATAAGTGAACTGTTTTTCCAGTGGGTGTCTAAGTCTCCAGATATCTATCAAATTACAATTTTTAACCAATGAAAAAAAAGTTCTAGGTAACTTCCCTTCCTTACTTCTTCCATCTCTGAGTCTATCCATTTCCAATGACACCACTGCATTCATATCTCCCAATATTATAATTTTCTGATCTACATATTCAGATAGTTTTTCTTCCAGAATTTTGTAAAACTCAGACTTATTACCATTTGGTGCATAGATCCCGACTATAATTAGATTTTCTCCCTGCCATTTGATTTGGACCGCTATTATCCTTCCTTCTTCATCTTTAAAAATTTGTTGAGCTTCAATTTGGTTTTTGACATAGATGACCACTCCTCTTTTTTATCTTTATCTGAGGATATAAACTCATTTCCTAATCTTTTATTAATCAATATTCTTTTGTGTCTTCTTGCTACGTGTGTCTCTTGTAGGCAAATAATGTCCAGGTTTTCTTTTTTTAAGATTTGTTCAATTTTATTCCTTTTTTTCCTCATTCATCTCATTAATGTTCCAGTTCCAAATTTTTAACGCCATGGTGATTTAAATTTAAATAGATTTGTTTCTCCTTTTATAATTTAGCTGTTTCTTCTTCCTCCTGTTCCTCTTCTTCTCCTGATGTCTTTCTTGTTTCTTCCCCTGAGTCTGCGCCTCCTGCTGCCTCTTCTCCTTTATCTTCTTCTTTTTCTGATCTCAGTTCTTTATATTTTCTCAGGAATTTTCCAGTTTCTTCTAGGCTTATCAGTCTATGCCTCTTGCTTCTGTAAATGAATGAAATACCTTCCGGGAACTCCCATTTGAATTCTATGTTATTTTTCTTCAGCGTCTGCACCAATGCTTTATACGGCTCTCTGCGTCTCAGTAATCTAATTGGTATGTCTTTAAAGATTATTATGTAGTTCCCATTAATGCTCAGTCTTTTTTCTCTATTTTTTTGCAGAATCATATTTCTCATTTCCCTTTCTTTAAATGTGATCAAGCAGTCTCCTACAAATTTTTTTACTCTAGTTGTTTTTACACGTAGTCTAAATGCAGATTGTACCTGTCAGGGCTGCCACCCAGTCCCAGCTCACATAGGACCACGTTAGCCAGCGTTCACGTTAAAAGAGTCTTTATTAGATTACAGGTTCCATTTCCAAACTGCAATGTGCAGCCCTACTTCTTCTAGGTCAGACCGGCGAAGACCCGTCTGAGTCTCCGCCTCTAGCACACCAGTTTAATACCCTAGCCCTGCTCCACCTCCTGCGCCTTTCCTTCCGTCTCTGGGTCCTTCTGCCCCCCGGGGTCTCTTCTTTCCTTCTCTCTTCTGACGCGGACCCCCCTGACCCTTCCGCCTCCTTGCGGCGGGCTTTGGGACCTGGCTCACTCTCTGGGCTGCTTACTGCGCCAGCTTCCGCTACATTTGAACTTGGCGCGCGCGCCCAACTCCCTACCTTCCTCTTGATCGTTTCGTCGCTCCCCGAGGTGGGCGTGACTACTCCTGACTCATGCCCTCCCTCCTTCTGAAAGCTCCGGAACCCGATATCTGGTCCCCTTTCTCCCCGCTGCTCCCGGCTGGGCACGTGGGTCCCAATCTCCAACTGCTGCTCTCTGATCCCTCTCTGGACCCTTCTTCCTGGGGTGTCCCCCTGCTTTCCCCCCTTGCTCTGACCGCTGGCGCTCCCTTCTGGGAATCCTCGGACTCACTGGACAGGCTCGGTGATCTCGGGTCGTCATCCCCACTCATCTTTCCTTCGTATTCCTCCCCCTCGCTCTCTGTCTCCTCCCTTCTCTGCGTCTCTGCTCCTGAACCCCTGACATCCATCCCCCCCTCGAAGCCCCCCTTCCCCCCTCCCCGCTTTCAAGGGTGGTTGCTGGGTGCTCCATCATCACGGGAGTGAATGCCGGATACAGTTCGCTCCTCGTCGCTGGCCGCCAACTGAAGACCTCCGAGTCTTCCTCCTCGCGTTCGTCAACGGTGAGCTGCTCCGCCTCCATTTCAGTGCCGCCGTGCTCAAAACCAAGATCCTCCCCGCACACGTCCATGTCAGTCTCTGCGTCGGTCGCTTGACCTGGCATCTCCAGCCACCTCCGGCGCCACTGCTCCTCTGGCCGATCGTCCCACCAATACGAGGTGTCGGACGCCGAACCCTCCGGTGACCCCTCTGGGGAACGTGTGCCCTGTGCGGGCTCCCCGTCCGAGTCGAATCCATGGAACGTGCTGGAGGAAAGTGTGGGCGTGAACAACCAGTCGTCGAAGAAGCCTGCTGGCATGGGTCTGTGTGGGAAAAGGGCATGAAACTCGTCCTTGAGCAGGGGTTCCTCCAAAGCGTAGTCTGGCACCCAGCTATTAGCACTGGCCCGGGTGCCCTCTCTGGCTAGGAGGTATTCTACTCCGTCTTCCCCCCATCTGGAGTCCAAAATCTCCGTGACTTCGTTGATGGGGTCCTGCTGCGGCAATCTCCCCGCCTCCGTCCGCTCCTGAGACGGACTCGGTGCCGTTCCTGGTTCCTGGAACCTGTGAGGTGCCCTGTAGGGAGTGAGCACCGACCTGTGGAACACCGGATGCATCCTGGAACCCTCCGGTAGCACCAGCCTGAAAGCAACTGGGTTGATCTGCGCTTCGACTTGGTATGGACCGAGTTGCTTGTGCCCCAACTTCCTCTTGGCTAACGATCTGGTCGGCACTGCGTGGGCTGCCAACCAGACCCAGTCTCCCACTCGGATCTCTTCGCCAACCCGCCTGTGCTTGTCAGCTTGCACCTTGTATGCATGCTTCGCTAGCTCCAGCTGCCGTCGAAGTTGATCGTGGACCTCCTGCAACTCAGACGCGAAAGCGTCCGCCGTCTGGGGTTCCCCTTCCCCCACTCTGTCCAGTCCCGGGAAGGTTCTGGGATTCCTCCCATTGTTGGCGAAGAACGGCGTCACCCCCGTGGACACGTGCTTCGTGTTGTTGTAGGCGAACTCGGCGAGCGGCAGGTAATCCACCCACGTCGCAGGCTGTTGATTGGCATAGCATCTCAGGTACTGCTGCATGATGGCATTGACCCTCTCCGCTTGCCCGTTGGTCTGCGGGTGTCTCGCTGATGTCAGGTTGATCTTGACGTTCAGGAAGCCCATCAGCTTCTGCCAGAAATTCGAGATGAACTGGCGGCCGCGGTCAGACAGTATAGACCGCGGCAGCCCGTGCACTTTGAACACGTGATCTATGAACAGTTTGGCTGTTTGTTCTGCCGTGGCCACCTTCGCACACGGTATGAAATGTGCCATCTTGGTGAACAAGTCCACCACCACTAGTACAGCTGTCTTGCCCCTCGAGCTGGGTAGATCCGTGACAAAGTCCAGGGCCACCCTCTCCCACGGTTCAAACGGCGTTTGCAGCGGTTCCAGTAGTCCCGCCGGCGGTTTGTGCACTGGTTTGGCCCTCTGGCAGGTGTCGCACCTCGCGACGTAGTCCGCGACTTCCCCTCTCAGTCTGGGCCACCAAAAGTCCCTTGCGACTAATTCCACCGTTTTTTCTGTGCCAAAGTGCCCGGCCGTGGGTGCGTCGTGCAACTGCTGCAGTACCTTGGCGCGAAGTTCGTCTCCCGGCACGTAGATGGCCCCTTTACGTAAGAGCAAGCCGTCTCGTATCTGGAACTCGTCGCTCTTCGCCGTGCCCTTGTGCACCTCGGCCATCTTCGCCTGCGCGAATGAGTCGTCCTGCAACGCCCGCCGCACCGCATCCAGGTCTACTGTGGCTGAAGCGCACGCCCACGCTGTTGGCGCGAAGATGTGCATGGCTGCCGCTGGCGTAACCTCTTCGAGGTATTGCGGTTTTCGGGACAGTGCATCCGCCATGATGTTGGTGTCACCTGGGACGTACTCTATTCGGAAATCGAAGTCAGCAAAGAACTCCGCCCAACGTATCTGCCTCTGGTTCAGGAACTTCGCCGTGCGCCAGTGCTCCAGATTCTTGTGGTCCGTGCAGACCTGCACCGTGTGCTTGGCGCCGATCAGGAAGTGCCTCCACGCCTTGAAAGCTGCATGAATGGCAAGCAACTCCCTGTCCCAGATGGTGTAGTTCTGCTCCGACTTGCTGAGCTTTCTGGAGTAGAACGCTCCCGGCCTCCAGACCCCCTGTGGGTCCCTCTGCAGCAGGACCACTCCCACTGCTCTATCGGACGCGTCTGTCTCTACCCGCATCGGTCTGCTGGGGTCGATATGCAGCAGTTGCTCCTCCGACGCGAAGAGACGCTTGAGTGCCTGAAAGGACTGCTCCGCCTGCTCCGTCCAGATGAATTTCTTTTTCTTGGAGCTTAGCGTGTCCGTAATAGCCGCCGTCTGCATCGCGAACCCCTTGATAAACTTGCGATAGAAGTTGGCGAAGCCCACAAACCGCTGGACCTCCTTCCGGTTGCGCGGGCTCTTCCAATCCAACACCGCGCGAACCTTGGCGCTGTCCATGGCTAGCCCCTTGTCCGACAACTTGTAGCCCAAGAAATCCACCTCATTCGTGTCGAACTGGCACTTCTCCAGTTTGGCGTACAGTCTATGCTGCTGCAGCCTCTGCAGCACCTCCCGAACGTCTTGGTCATGTGCTTGCTGCGATTCGGAGAATATCAGGATGTCATCCAGAAAGCAGACGCACTTCTTGTAGAGGAGTCCCGCCAACACATGATGCATGAAAGCTTGAAAACAGTGAGAACCGTTTTGCAATCCAAACGGCATCACTCTGTATTCGTAGGTGCCCAGAGGCGTGAACATGGCTGTCTTCCACTCATCGCCCTCCCTCATGCGGATGAGATTGTACGCCCCTCGCAGGTCCAACTTGGTGAACACGCGTCCCTTGCGCACCGTCGCCAGTAGGTCGTCAATCCTGGGCATGGGGAAATCAGAGGGCTTGGTCATCTTGTTCAAGAGGCGAAAATCCACCACAAGTCTTTTTTGGGGCGTGTCCTTCTTCTTCACGAAGAAAACAGGACTGCCCCCTACTGCCTTGGACTCCCGGATGAAACCGCGCTCCAAATTGTGATCTATGAACTGTTTGAGTTCCTGTAGTTCGTCCTCAGACATGGAATACAGCTTCCCTTTCGGTAGCGTCGCCCCTGGTAGGAGGTCAATCTTGCAGTCATATTGCCTGTGCGGTGGTAGCTTGTCTGCCTCCTTCTCGCAGAAGACTTCCAGAAAGTCTGCGTATTTGTGGGGGACTGCTTGCAACGTTCCCAACTGCAGCTGTGATTCCTCCTCCTCTCCCTCCTGTCTGGGCAGGATGCAGTGTTCTGCGCAGTAAGAGGAGCCGAAGATCAGCTGTCGCTGGTACCAAGCCAGTGTCGGACTGTGCCTGTCCAGCCAACTCATGCCCAACACAATGGGTGTGTCCGACAGTCGGGTGACATTAAAACTGATGACTTCCCTGTGGTTACCAAGTCGCATCACCATTGGCGGCGTCTGCTTCACCACCTGCCCCCCCAGCAACTCTCTGCCATCCACTGTGACGACTTGCAGGGGCAGAGTGGCAGGCAGTAGCTGTATAGCGTGCTGCTCCACAAAATCCTGCGCTATAAAGTCTGCGTTGCTTCCCGAATCCACAGAAAGCGGCACTTCGATAGTGACGCCATCGGGTAGCTGGAGAGATGCGGTGAGCTGCACTACTGGTTTGGGTGGGAGGGGGTCCGTTGGTTGCAAGATCGCTGGGGACTGCTTCACTGATGCGTCTGGCTGGGCCCCAGTGCCTCTGTCTCCAGCCAGACATCGTCGTTTCCCTGCTGGGGTTCGCTGTGCTGCGTGGCCGCTTTCACCGTTGCGGAGCCTGCAGTGTGCCTGGAGCTCCTCTGGGGACACTCTTTCGCCAAGTGTTGTGAGCTGTCGCATATATAACACTTCCGGTTCCCTCTAGGAGGTTTAGTCTTGACTGCTGCCGGTGCAGGGGCTCTGGTAGCTGACTGAGCCCTGGCGCCTCCCACCTCCATAGGTTCCACTCCCCCTCCTGGCGGAGGTGTGGATTGCGCACGCGCAGCTTCCCTGGGAACGAAAGAGAAACTTCTCGCTGCTTCGCGCCCTCCACGTCCTTCGTCTCTGCACCATGGACGTTCTTCCAGCCTCACCCCCACAGTCAGCGCCCTTTGGACCACCTCCTGCGTGCTCCGGGGCCTCTCCCCCCTCGCAATTTCGTCTTTAACAGCACTGCTCAGACCCTCCCAGAACAGGTCTCTGACTGGGGGCGAATCCCGGTCCCATTCCAAGGCACTGACCAGCGCAAAAAAGCGGGCGTGATACTGCCTTACGCTCGCCTTCCCTTGTCTCAGTCCATGAATCTCCCGTCGGGCAAGATCCACGTCAATGGTAGATAAAAAGCACGCATCCATCGCTTTGATAAAGGCATCTGCACTCTGAAGCGCCGGATCTTTATCCCTCCACAAATTGCGTAGCCACGCTTTAGCATCCCCATGCAAATGGGATAGTATAAACCCCACTTTCTCTTCCTCATCTCTAAAGTCTTTTGCCAGCAGTTGCAGTGCGCACATTACGTCTGCTCGAAAATTGGGGTACTGTTGTAAATTCCCATCGAAGTGAGCCACAAGCCCCCCTGCTCTCCGTGCCAACCCAACCCCCTCCGGTCTGGGTCCTGGTTGCCCTTGCTTAACCAATGCTTCAAACCTGGCGTGGAGATCTCTGTAGGCGGCCGCCGCATCCTCCTCCCTTTTCTTGGATGCCTGTACCTCTGCGTTCAATTGTGTCACTGCCTGTTGCAGCGCTGAAATTTTCTCTGCTTCCGTCATCTCTGCCAACCGTTGTGAGCTTGCTCCCAAACACCAATTTCCTCCTCTCGCTGCTTCTGCCTCCGCTGCGAGGTATCAGGTGTCCGAAGCTATTATGAGACGGGTCTTACTGTCAGGGCTGCCACCCAGTCCCAGCTCACATAGGACCACGTTAGCCAGCGTTCACGTTAAAAGAGTCTTTATTAGATTACAGGTTCCATTTCCAAACTGCAATGTGCAGCCCTACTTCTTCTAGGTCAGACCGGCGAAGACCCGTCTGAGTCTCCGCCTCTAGCACACCAGTTTAATACCCTAGCCTTGCTCCACCTCCTGCGCCTTTCCTTCCGTCTCTGGGTCCTTCTGCCCCCCGGGGTCTCTTCTTTCCTACTCTCTTCTGACGCGGACCCCCCTGACCCTTCCGCCTCCTTGCGGCGGGCTTTGGGACCTGGCTCACTCTCTGGGCTGCTTACTGCGCCAGCTTCCGCTACATTTGAACTTGGCGCGCGCGCCCAACTCCCTACCTTCCTCTTGATCGTTTCGTCGCTCCCCGAGGTGGGCGTGACTACTCCTGACTCATGCCCTCCCTCCTTCTGAAAGCCTCCGGAACCCGATATCTGGTCCCCTTTCTCCCCGCTGCTCCCGGCTGGGCACGTGGGTCCCGATCTCCAACTGCTGCTCTCTGATCCCTCTCTGGACCCTTCTTCCTGGGGTGTCCCCCTGCTTTCCCCCCTTGCTCTGACCGCTGGCGCTCCCTTCTGGGAATCCTCGGACTCACTGGACAGGCTCGGTGATCTCGGGTCGTCATCCCCACTCATCTTTCCTTCGTATTCCTCCCCCTCGCTCTCTGTCTCCTCCCTTCTCTGCGTCTCTGCTCCTGAACCCCTGACAGTACCGATCTTGCCATTTCTTCTACTGGTAATTTCATCCATTGAGCTAATTCTGTTATCAATTTCTCTTTAATGTTTTCACCTTGTGATTCTGGGACTGCTCTAAGTCTCAAATTAACTTCCCTCTGCCTTAGTTCATTCATGGCTATTACGTCCTTCATTTCTTCTTGCGCTTTACTCAGTTCCATCATCTCCACTTTAATCCTATCTTCTTCACGTTTCACATCTTTCATTTCTAATCTCGTCTTTTTCAATCCCTCTTCCACGGATTGTGTTCTTCTAAATACTTCCTTTATTTGCCCTTTCAGTTCATTAACTGTTTCGTCCATTTTTTTATCCATTTTCCCAATCTTATTATCTACTTGTTCTAATTTTACTTCTAATTTTTTTCACTTTGTTTAATTTCCGCAAACATTCTTAATATATCTGCTTTGAAGTCTATTTCTTGCTTGGATCCTTTTCTTTCTGTTGGTGTCCCCCCCCCCATCCTCTTTGTTGGATTCGACATTATATCTTATTTAACCCAAAACCCTCTATTACGTACCAAAATATTTTTATATCTCAATTTCTAAATTATAATTTGTAACCCCTCAACCAAAATGCCAAGTACGTTTACAAAATTTTACACAATCCCCAAATAATACCAATATAACCCCAAAATATATTCCAGCAACCAAGCAGGGTCTGTTCCTGTTCCTCTTCTTGCCTCCACTCAGGCTAATCCACTTAGTTACCCAGTCTGCTTCTTCCTTTTGGCTTTAGTTATCAATTTTCAGTTTGATTTTCAATTTTATAGTCTCTTCAGATTCCTAACTTCAAATATTAGCACTTTAATCCTAATAATAAAAAAGTAATCAAAAAGGAAAGGGAATATATATTATCGAACCCAAAGAGGGGGAGAAGGACTATATTATAACATCCAAAGTCTGTCTGTCTTGGTATCCGAGAGCACCCTTTAATTAAAGTCCGTAAAATTGGAAGAAGAAGAAAAAACAAATTGCAATATTTTATTCTATCCGCTAGGTGTCCTCCGTTGTTATGGCATAATTCGGAAGTGAAGAAAAGGGAATTGAGGAAATGAATCAGTACTTTAGTGTCTTTTAAATATTACTATATTCCAAATCCAGTAATAACATAAGCAGGATTAACAAACAAAAAACAAAAATAAGTTAATTCAACCAAAGCCACCAAAATGCGTTGTTGATTACTACGCTTCAAGTTCTTTAATGGCGTCGGAACCTTCTCTTCCTTTTCACTGTCCTTTGTTCTTTAAAAGTGAAAGTGGAGAACAGTTCCTTCTTCTCTCCCCCCCCCCTCAGTTCATCGAGTACTTCCAGTTTTCAAAGCGATACTTTCTGTTCCCTATTTTAGTTCTAACCAGTTCTTGATATTAAGTATCCTCTTTCCACAGGATACTTTTGATGTAAAAATCATGCAGGGAAACAAACAATAGAATCATAGAATCATAGAATCATAGAGTTGGAAGAGACCACAAGGGCAATCAAGTCCAACCCCCTGCTAAGCAGGAAACACCATCAGAGCACTTCTGACATATGGTTGTCAAGCCTCTGCTTAAAGACCTCCAAAGTAGGAGACTCCACCACACTCCCTGGCAGCAAATTCCACTGTCGAACAGCTCTTACTGTCAGGAAGTTCTTCCTAATGTTTAGGTGGAATCTTCTTTCTTGTAGTTTGGATCCATTGCTCCGTGTCCGCTTCTCTGGAGCAGCAGAAAACAACCTTTCTCCCTCCTCTATGTGACATCCTTTTATATATTTGAACATGGCTATCATATCACCCCTTAACCTCCTCTTCTCCAGGCTAAACATGCCCAGCTCCCTTAGCCGTTCCTCATAAGGCATCGTTTCCAGGCCTTTGACCATTTTGGTTGCCCTCCTCTGGACACGTTCCAGTTTGTCAGTGTCCTTCTTGAATTGTGGTGCCCAGAACTGGACACAGTACTCTAGGTGAGGTCTGACCAGCCGCTAGGGAAACTCATTTTCCTTAGCCGCTAGGGCAACTCACTTTCCTTTCTCCGCTCTGCAAATCACTTTGCGTCCGTGCTGATTCCGGATAATAGCTGAACTCCGCAATATTCTTGTTTTTTCCTCCGGGTTTCTTTTATTCTTTTATTAATAGCCAATTTCAGTTTATTCCCGGATTTCTTTTATTTTGAGAGCAAGGCGCTTTCTCTGCAAGACTTCGCTACTCGGGGGTAGATAATGGCTTCCCTCGACCTGCCGCTCCGCTCCTCCGTTCTCTTCACTTCTTTCGGAAGCTACCTGACAGCCGGGCGAGCCGCTTCTGGTCCCGCTGGGATCCTGACGTTCCGGACACCCACCAGAGGTATTTTGAGGGGCCTCCACGCCCTTTAGCACACCCTTTCCCCCCGAAGTAGCTCAGGATTTCCCTCACGGAAAAATCCCCTCTTGCGATGAGATCACGCTCCACCGGAAGTCTCAACCCCAACCCTAACCCTAACCCTAACCCTAACCCTAACCCTAACCCTAACCCTAACCCTAACCCTAACAGAAACCCTAGCAAAGCGAAGTGTAATAAGCCTAAACAAAGCCAAACAGGTTGTTTTGTGTTCCAGCTACATAGAAAGAAGATGATAAAAGTCTGATTGGGCTTATTTCAAAATGGTGTTTTGGGGTTAGAATGCACATTCACTCAAAAATCGCAGTGACATGTTTGTTATCAGCCCAAATCAAGCATAGTTGTTTTGGTTCCATCTGAATAGAAAGAGGACGAATAAACTTGGATTGTTCTTTCGGTGGTCATTCACCCTAACCCTAACCCTAACCCTAACCCTAACCCTAACCCTAACCCTAACCCTAACCCTAACCCTAACCCTAACCCTAACCCTAACCCAACCCTAACCCTAACCCTAACCCTAACCCTAAACGCAACCCCAACCCTAACCCTAACCGTAGCAAAGTGAAGTGTAATAAGCCTAAACAAAGCCAAACAGGTTGGTGTTGTGAGAGCTGCCCGAGGTCCCAGCTCACAAAGGACCAACGCCAGTTCGTTGTTATGTACAAAAGTCTTTATTGAAGTTCAGTTTTTCTTTCACAGCCGCGGCGCACAGCTCTACGTCTGAAACTCTAGACCGCCGAAGCTCCGTCTGAGTCCCCTCCCCCCAGACACCAGTTTAAGACCCTAGCCTTGCTCCACCTCTTCCTTTCCTCTTTCATCCTCTGGCTCCGCCTGTCAGCTGGGGTCCCACTCTTCCGAGACTCATCTGACGCTGAGTCCCCTGAGTCTTCCCCCTGCCTCCGGCGGGCTTTAGGACCTGGTTCCCAATCCGGGTTTTCTGCTGTCCCACGTGCCTCTACATTTGAACTTGGCGCGCGCGCCCAGCCGGCAACCTTCCTCCTGACCGTTTCACTGCTCCTGTCACTGCTTCCCCCTTCGGGGAGGCTAGCTGGACCTGACCTCCCCTCCGTTCCCCCACTCTCCGATGGAGGTGTGGTCAGCCCAGACTCATCTTCTCCTCCTGCTGGAGGAGACGCTGGCCCTGACACATGGGACTCTTCCCCCCCACTCTGCTCTGGTGGGGAAGCTGGTCCTGATTTCCAGCTGCTGCTTTGGGAGTCCCCGCTGGCCCCTTGTTTCTGGTGTGTCTCCCCTGGGACCCCCCTTGCCCTGACCATCGGCGCCTCCTTCTGGGAATCTTCTGATTCGCTGGAGAAGCTCATGGAATCTCTTGGGTCACTGTCGTACTCCCCTACGCTGCCCTCAGATTCTTCCCCTTCGCTCTCCATTTCCTCTCTCCCCTGTACCTCTGCTCCTGAGCCCCTGGCAGGTGTTAATGCACATTGACCTAGAAATCGCAAAGTGTGTGTAATGAAACCAAAATAACACAATACCGTCTTTCGCTTCCATATGCGTAGAAAGAAGACGCATAAGCTTTGATTGGTATTATTTCAATTTGCATGGTGTTTTTTGGGTGTGCACCAGAATCACCCCCAACGAAAGCAAAAAAATTTTTTGGGTTCCATCTTCATAAAAAGAAGATGATAAAGCTCTGATTGGGTTATTTCAAATTGGTGGTTTTTTGGTTAGAATGCACATTCACCCAAAAATTGCAGTGACATGTTTTTTATCAGCCTAAATCAAGCTAGGTGTTTTGGTTCCACCTCAATAGAAAGAGGACAAATAAGCTTGGATTCACCCTGACCCTAACCCTAACCCTAACCCTAACCCTAACCCTAACCCTAACCCTAACCCTAACCCTAACCTTAACCCTAACCCTAGCAAAGCGATGTGTAATAAGCCTAAACAAAGCCAAACAGGTTGTTTTGTGTTCCAGCTACATAGAAAGAAGAATCTTGGATTTCACTTACTTCAAGTCGTGTTCTTTGGTGTTAATGCACATTGACCCAGAAATCGCGAAGTGTGTGTAATGAAACGAAAATAACGCAACACCGTTTTTCCGCTTCCATATGTGTAGAAAGAAGCCGAATAAGCTTTCATTGAATCATAGAATCATAGAGTTGGAAGAGACCACAAGGGCCATCGAGTCCAACCCCCTGCCAAGCAGGAAACACCATCAGAGCACTCCTGACATATGGTTGTCAAGCCTCTGCTTAAAGACCTCCAAAGAAGGAGACTCCACCACACTCCTTGGCAGCAAATTCCACTGTCGAACAGCTCTTACTGTCAGGAAGTTCTTCCTAATGTTTAGGTGGAATCTTCTTTCTTGAAGTTTGGATCCATTGCTCCGTGTCCGCTTCTCTGGAGCAGCAGAAAACAACCTTTCTCCCTCCTCTATGTGACATCCTTTTATATATTTGAACATGGCTATCATATCACCCCTTAACCTCCTCTTCTCCAGGCTAAACATGCCCAGCTCACTTAGCAGTTCCTCATAAGGCATCGTTTCCAGGACTTTGACCATTTTGGTTGCCCTCCTTTGGACACGTTCCAGTTTGTCAGTGTCCTTCTTGAATTGTGGTGCCCAGAACTGGACACAGTACTCCAGGTGAGGTCTGACCAGAGCAGAATACAGTGGCACTATTACTTCCCTTGATCTAGATGCTATACTCCTATTGATGCAGCCCAGAATTGCATTGGCTTTTTTAGCTGCCGCGTCACACTGTTGGCTCATGTCAAGTTTGTTGTCAACTCGGAGGACAGATGAGATGACAATTTGTGCATTTAGTTGCTTCAATTTCCTGCCGAGAGCCTCGTAGTCTCTTTCGATCTTCTGGAAGCTATTGCTTGCAGTGTCATTGGTTCCCACATGAACCAAGAGGAAGGGGTATTTGTCAGTGGGTTTTATGATTCCTTGCAGTCGTTCAGTTACATCTTGGATCTTAGCCCCGGGGAGACAGCACAGTTCCCGTGACATCTTGTCAGGCCCACAGATCACTGCTTCTCTTCCCTCAGTAGGGAACCCCCTATCACCACTACACGCCTCCTCTTGGGTTTGGTCGGGGTTCTTCCGTGAGCTGTCCGTTCCAAGGTCGCCTGCACATTCCCTGAGGACTGACTTTGCTTCTCATCTTCATATACCTGATCGACTGTAATGAGGGAGAGATCCTCAAATGGAGTCTGCTCTTCGTCTTCCATGCTAGGGGAGAGTACCTCAAAGCGATTGTGTATTTCTAAACAATCAGAGCGAACCCTGGGCCTCCTTCTTCTTTGAGTCATATTTCTCCATATATCTGGCTCCTGTGTTGGTGAACTAGCCTCCTTCTCAGGGGAGTCCCCTGTCTCCTCCTTGGTGGAGACGGTGTGCTCTGTTGCTTCCAAGAAGAGCTCCAGCTCTCTAATTCTTTGGAGCGTAGCTACACGTTCCTCCAGTTGCTGGACTTTGTCTTTTAAGAGGGCAATCAACATGCAATTGCTGCAGGTAAAGCTGCCTGCAACCTTTGGCAAGATGGCAAACATTGTGCAGGAACTGCAGGCGACTGCAGCTGTTCCCTCCCCCTCCATCTTGAGAATGTGTCGTTGGGGGTGGCTACAGCGGTCCTCCATCATAAAAAGCGTGAAGACAGGACAAATAACAACTAATCAGCCACAAAGAAACACACACAAACAAGAAAACGCTTTTTGCTCCTTCAACTGCTGCCCTGCTAGCTCTGATAAGCTCCTCCCACAGCTAATCACCTGCCTCAACAGAAACCCTGCCCCCTCTGACCTTTGCACAGGGAGAACAGTTAATCAGCCACAAAGAAAGACACACACACAAGAAAACCCTTTTTACTCCTTCTTCAACTGCTGCCCTGCTAGGTCTGATAAGCTCCTCCCACAGCTAATCACCTGCCTCAACAGAAACCCTGCCCCCTCTGACCTTTGCACAGGGAGAACAGCTAATCAGCCACAAAGAAACACACACACACAAACACGAAAACCCTTTTTGCTCCTTCTTCAACTGCAGCCCTGCTAGCTCTGATAAGCTCCTCCCACAGCTAATCACCTGCCTCAACAGAAACCCTGCCCCCTGTGACCTTCGCAAAGCTAGAACAGCTAGTCAGCCACAAAGAAACACACATACACACAGAAACACACACACGAAAACCCTTTTTGCTCCTTCTTCAACTGCTGCCCTGCTAGCTCTGATAAGCTCCTCCCACAGCTAATCCCCTGCCTCAACAGAAACCCTGCCCCCTCTGACCTTTGCACAGGGAGAACAGCTAATCAGCCACAAAGAAACACACATACACAAGTAAACCCTTTTTGCTCCTTCTTTAACTGCTGCCCTGCTAGCTCTGATAAGCTCCATCCACAGCTAATCACCTGCCTCAACAGAAACCCTGCCCCCTCTGATCTTTGCACTTGGAGAACAGCTAGTCAGCCACAAAGAAACACACACACACAAGAAAACGTTTTTTGCTCCTTCTTCAACTGCTGCCCTGCAAGCTCTGATAAGCTCCATCCACAGCTAATCACCTGCCTCAACAGAAACCCTGCCCCCTCTGACCTTTGCACAGGGAGAACAGCTAGTCAGCCACAAAGAAACACACACACACACACAAGAAAACCCTTTTTGCTCCTTCGTCAACTGCTGCCCTGCTAGATCTGATAAGCTCCTCCCACAGCTAATCACCTGCCTCAACAGAAACCCTGCCCCCTCTGACCTTTGCACAGGGAGAACAGCTAATCAGCCACAAAGAAACACACAGACACAAGAAAACCCTTTTTGCTCTTTCTTCAACTGCTGCACTGCTAGCTCTAATAAGCTCCTCCCAGAGCTAATCACCTGCCTCAACAGAAAACCCTTCCCCCTCTGACCTTTGCACTGGGAGAACAGCCACAAAGAAACACACACACACACACACACACACACACACACACACACACACACACAAGAAAACCCTTTTTGCTCCCTCTTCAACTGCTGCCCTGCTAGCTCTGATAAGCTCCTCCCACAGCTAATCACCTGCGTCAACAAAAACCCTGCCCCCTCTGACCTTTGCACAGGGAGAACAGCTAGTCAGCCACAAAGAAACACACACACACACACGAAAACCCTTTTTGCTCCTTCTTCAACTGCTGCCCTGCTAGCTCTGATAAGCTCCTCCCACAGCTAATCACCTGCCTCAACAGAAACCCTGCCCCCTCTGACCTTTGCACAGGGAGAACAGCTAATCAGTCACAAAGAAACACACACACACACACAAGAAAACCCTTTTTGCTCCTTCTTCAACTGCTGCCCTGCTAGCTCTGATAAGCTCCTCCCACAGCTAATCACCTGCCTCAACAGAAACCCTGCCCCCTCTGACCTTCGCACAGGGAGAACAGCTAATCAGCCACAAAGAAACACACACACACACACACACACACAAGAAAACCCTTTTTGCTCCTTCTTCAACTACTGCCCTGCTAGCTCTGATAAGCTACTCTCCCACAGCTAAATCACCTGCCTCAACAGAAACCCTGCCCCCTCTGACCTTTGCACAGGGAAAACAGCTAGTCAGCCACAAAGAAACACACAGAAACAAGAAAACCCCTTCTGCTCCTTCTTCAACTGCTGCACTGCTAGCTCTGATAAGCTCCTCCCAGAGCTAATCACCTGCCTCAACATAAACACTGCCCCCTCTGAACTTTGCACAGGGAGAACAGCTAGTCAGCCACAAAGAAACACACACACACAAGAAAACCCTTTTTGCTCCTTCTTCAACTGCTTCCCTGCTAGGTCTGATAAGCTCCTCCCACAGCTAATCACCTGCCTCAACAGAAACCCTGCCCCCTCTGACCTTTGCACAGGGAGAACAGCTAGTCAGCCACAAAGAAACACACACACACAAGAAAACCCTTTTTGCTCCTTCTTCAACTGCTGCACTGCTAGCTCTGATAAGCTCCTCCCAGAGCTAATCACCTGCCTCAACAGAAACCCTGCCCCCTCTGACGTTTGCACTGGGAGAACAGCAACAAAGAAACACACACACACACACACACACACACACACACACAAGAAAACCCTTTCTGCTCCTTCTTCAACTGCTGCCCTGCTAGCTCTGATAAGCTCCTCCCAGAGCTAATCACCTGCCTCAACAAAAACCCTGCCCCCTCAGACGTTTGCACAGGGAGAACAGCTAATCAGCCACAAAGAAACAAACACAAACAAGAAAACCCCGTTTGCTCCTTCTTCAACTGCTGCCCTGCTAGCTCTGATAAGCTCCTCCCACAGCTAATCACCTGCCTCAACAGAAACCCTGCCCCCTCTGACCTTTGCACAGGGAGAACAGCCACAAAGAAACACACACACACACACAAGAAAACCCTTTTTGCTCCTTCTTCAACTGCTGTCCTGCTAGCTCTGATAAGCTCCTCCCACAGCTAAATCACCTGCGTCAACAAAAACCCTGCCCCCTCTGACCTTTGCACAGGGAGAACAGCTAGTCAGCCACAAAGGAACACACTCACACAAGAAAACCGTTTTTGCAAATTATTTCAAATTGGTGTTTTTGTTGCACATTCACTCAAAAATTGCAGAGTGACATTTTTGTTATCACCCCAAATCAAAGGTGTTTTGTTTCCATCGCAATAGAAGGAGGACAAATAAGCTTGGATTGTTCTTTCGGTGGTAATTCACTTTTACTCTAACCCTACCCCTACCCCTAACTCTAACCCTAACCCCAACGCTGACCCTAACTGTAACCCTAAACCTAACCCTGACCCTAACCCTAACCCTGACCCTGACCCTGACCCTGACCCTGACCCGAACCCGAACCCGAACCCGAACCCGAACCCGAACCCGAACCCGAACCCGAACTATAACCATAACCCGAACCCAAACCCGAACCTTTGATTGGTCTTATTTCAATTCGCATCGTGTTTTTTGGGTGTTTTTTCGGAATCACCCCCGACCAAAGCAAAAAGGTCCTCTGCCATCTACATAAAAAGATGATAAAGCTCTGATTGGGCTTATTTCAAATTGGGTTTTTTGGGGTTAGAATGCACAATCACCCAAAAATCGCAGTGACATGATTTTTATCAGCCCAAATCAAGCATACGTTGTTTGGTTCCATCTCAATAGGCAGAGGACGAATAAGCTTGGATTGTTCTTTCTTTGGTCATTCACCCCGACCCTAACCCTAACCCTAACGCTAACCCCAACCCCAACCCCAACCCCAACCCTACCCCTAACCCTAACCCCAACCCTAACTGTAACCCTAACCCTAACACAAGCAAAGTGTAGTGTAATAAGCCTAAACAAAGGCAAAGAGGTTGTTTTGTGTTCCTGCTACATAGAAAGAAGAATCTTGGATATCGCAACCAAAATGGTCAAAGGCCTGGAAACGATGCCTTATGAGGAACGGCTAAGGGAGCTGGGCATGTTTAGCCTGGAGAAGAGGAGGTTAAGGGGTGATATGATAGCCATGTTCAAATATATAAAAGGATGTCACATAGAGGAGGGAGAAAGGTTGTTTTCTGCTGCTCCAGAGAAGCGGACACGGAGCAATGGATCCAAACTACAAGAAAGAAGATTCTACCTAAACATTAGGAAGAACTTCCTGACAGTAACAGCTGTTCGACAGTGGAATTTGCTGCCAAGGAGTGTGGTGGAGTCTCCTACTTTGGAGGTCTTTAAGCAGAGGCTTGACAACCATATGTCAGGAGTGCTCTGATGGTGTTTCCTGCTTGGCAGGGGGTTGGACTCGATGGCCCTTGTGGTCTCTTCCAACTCTATGATTCTATGATTCTATGATTCTATGATCGCTTATTTCAAGTCGTGTTCTTTGGTGTTCATGCACATTGACCCAGAAATCGCAAAGTGTGTGTAATGAAACGAAAATAACACAAGACCGTCTTTTCGCTTCCATATGCGTAGAAAGAAGCCTAATAATCTTTGATTGGTCTTATTTCAATTCACATGGTGTTTTTTGGGAATCACCCCCAACCAAAGCAAAAAGGTGTTTTGGGTTCCATCTACATAAAAAGAAGATGATAAAGCTCTGATTGGGCTTATTTCAAATTGGTGTTTTTGGGTCTAGAATGCACATTCATTCAAAAATCGCAGAGTGACATTTTCGTTATCAGCCCAAATCAAGGATAGGTGTTTTGGTTCCATCTCAATAGAAAGAGGACGAATAAACTTGGATTTTTCTTTCGATGGTCATTCACCCTGACCCTAACCCTAATCCTAGCAAAGCGAAGTGTAATAAGCCTAAACAAAGCCAAACAGGTTGTTTTGTGTTCCAGCTAAATAGAAAGAAGAATCTTGGATTTCGCTTATTTCAAGTCGTGTTCTTTGGTGTTAATGCACATTGACCCAGAAATCGCAAAGTGTGTGTAATGAGACCAACATAACACAACACCGTCTTTTCGCTTCCATATGCGTAGAAAGAAGCCGAATAAGCTTTGATTGGTCTTATTTCAATTCGCATGGTGTTTTTTGGGTGTGCACTGGAATCACCCCCAACCAAAGCAAAAAGGTGTTTTGGGTGCTGTCAGGGGTACAGGGACAGAGGCACAGGGAAGGCAGGAAATGGAGAGCGATGGAGAGGAATCCCAGGAGAGCGAGGAAGAGGATAGCAATGACGCAGGGGATTCCATGAGTCTCTCCAGCGAATCAGAGAACAGGTTGGCGTTGGTCTTTTGTGAGCTGAGACCTGAGGCAGCCCTGACAGTAAGTCCCCTCCCAAAAGTACTCAAATTTTTTTTTTTTGCGAAGCTCACGAAGTTTGGCGGCCATGAGTATGGAGGAGCAGATAGCTGATCTACGCAACGCAGTCTCCCAGCTTACCACTGCGGTAGTGGTCTCCCAGAAGAAGGGGGAAGAGGCGGAAAAGCGATGCCAGGATCTGCAAGCCAGGTGGGATCATGCATGCCAAGTGGGATTCCCGGGGTCCAGATCTGCAGGCGTAGGACTGGGCAGAAGGGGAGGCAACTTGGTAGCCCACTTTGATGGGAACCTGAAGCAGTACCCCAGTTTTCGAGCAGACGTCGAATATGCGTTGCATTTGCTTCGCGACGACTTTAAAGATGAGGAGGAGAAGGTGGGGTTCATTGTGTCCCACTTGCATGGGGAAGCGAGGGCTTGGCTGCGCAATCTGTGGCGCGAAGATTGTCCTGCTCGAAGGGACTCAGATGAATTTATCAAAGCCATGGACGCTTGCTTCCAATCTACCGTGGATGTGGATATAGCACGCAAGGAGCTGCATGGTTTAAGGCAAGGCAAGGCTACAGTACGTCAGTATCATGCTAGGTTTTTTGCCTTGCTGAATGTACTGAAATGGGAGAAAGATTCCCTGGCAGTAAGAGACTTGTTTTGGGAGGGGTTGTCTGGCCCTGTAAAAGATGAATTGGCAAGGGGGGTCAGACCTCAAACCCTAGCAGAACTTGTGCAGCGGGCGCTCGCCATTGGAGTGCGCCACGAAGAACGCCCTTGGCGCAATGAGGAGGGTCGCCAGCTTCACACACCCTCTAGAGCGCCTCCTTTCCTTCCCAGGGATCTAGGACGTACGCGTCCCTCACCTCAGCTGCAGGCAGGGGAGGAACCAATGGAACTTGGTGGTGCACAGGCTCAGTCAGCTGCCGGAGCCCCAGCGTCCGGAGCAGTCAAGACGAAGCCTCCTAGAGGGAACAGGAAGTGTTACATCTGTGACAGTGCGATGCACATGGCCAAAGAGTGTCCCCAGAGGCTCCAAAAGCACACTGCAGCCTTAGCAACAGTAACTGCAGCAGCACTACCTGAAGAGCAATTTCAGGGAAACGACAATGCCTGGCTGGAAGCAGAAATGCTGGGGCACAGCCAGGCGAGTCAGTAGGACAGTCCCCAGCGCTTTTGCAGCATACAAACCCCCTGCCACCCAAGCCAGTGGTGCAGCTCACTGCAACTCTCCAGCTACCTAATGGACGCACCCTGGAAGTCCCCATTACAATTGACAGTGGGAGCAACGCAGACTTCGTGGGGGTGCACTTCGTCAAGCAGCATCGCATAGAGCTCCTACCAGCCACGCTGCCATTGAACGTCGTCACAGTGGATGGCAGGAAGCTGCTGGGTGGGCAGGTGGTACAACAGACGCCACCCATGGTAATGCAGATTGGCAATCACCGAGAAGTCATCAGTTTCAACGTCACCCGCCTGTCAGACACACCTATAGTGTTAGGCATGAGTTGGCTGGATAGGCACAGCCCAACCATGGCGTGGTACCAGCGGCAGCTCACCTTCGGCTCGTCCTATTGCGCGCAGCATTGCATCCAGACCGGTCAGGAGGAGGAGGGCCAAGAGGAGGGGCAGCAGCTAAGTCTCAGCATGGCGCAAGCAGTACCCCTCAAGTACAAGGGGTTTTTGGAGGTCTTCTGCGAAAAGGAGGCTGACCAGTTGCCACCCCACCGGCCCTACGATTGCGCAATTGACCTCTTGCCAGGGACAACGCTGCCGCCTGTGAAGCTGTATTCCATGTCCGAGGATGAGCTGCAGGAGCTCAGGGAGTTCATAGATCACAACCTGCAGCGGGGATTCATCCGAGAATCGAAGGCTGTAGGGGGCAGTCCTGTGTTTTTCGTGAAGAAGAAGGACACGCCCCAAAAGAGGCTGATCGTAGACTTTAGATTCATAAACTCGAAGACAAAGCCCGCGGCCTTTCCCATGCCCAAGATTGACGACCTGTTCGCGACGGTGCGGAAAGGGAAGATCTTCACCAAGTTGGATCTCCGCGGAGCTTACAATCTCATACGCGTGCGAGAGGGTGATGAGTGGAAGACGGCCATGTTCACGCCGTTGGGCACCTACGAATACAGAGTTATGCCGTTTGGTCTCCAGAATGGCTCCCACTATTTCCAAGCTTTTATGCACCACGTGCTAGCGGGACTCCTCTACAAGAAGTGCGTATGTTTCCTCGACGAAATTCTGATCTTCTCGGAATCGCCGGAGGCTCACGAGAGCGACGTTAAGGAGGTCCTGCAGAGGCTACGGGAGCACAGGCTTTACGCCAAGCTGGAGAAGTGCCAATTCGACGTGACGGAGGTGGATTTTCTGGGCTATAGGCTGTCCGACAGGGGACTAGCCATGGACAGCGCCAAGGTCCGCGCGGTGTTGGACTGGAAAAGCCCGCGAAATCGGAAGGAGGTCCAGAGGTTCGTCGGCTTCGCCAACTTTTACCGCAAGTTCATCAGGGGTTTCACCAGGGAGACGGCAGCTATCACGGACACTCTCAGCTCCAAGAAGAAGAAGTTCACCTGGACGGACCAGGCGGAGCAGTCCTTCAGGAGACTTAAGAGTCTCTTCGCGTCCGAAGAACAGCTGCTACACGTGAATCCCGGCAGGCCCATGAGGGTTGAGACTGACGCATCTGACAGAGCGGTGGGGGCCGTCCTTTTACAGGAAGACCCGCAGGGGAACTGGAGGCCCTGCGCTTTCTACTCCCGGAAGCTCAGCAAGTCGGAACAGAACTACACCATCTGGGACAGGGAGTTGCTGGCCATCCACGCGGCTTTCAAGGCGTGGAGGCACTTCCTCATTGGAGCCAAGCACACCGTGCAGGTCCGCACGAACTACAAGAACCTAGAGTACTGGCGCACGGCGAAGCTACAGAGCCAGAGGCACATACGCTGGGCAGAGTTCTTTGCGGACTTCGATTTCAGGATTGAGTACATCCCAGGCGACAACAATGTCATAGCAGATGCGCTCTCCAGGAAACCGCAGTATCTCGAGGAAGCGGCACCTGTGGGAGCCAAGCACATTTTTGCACCGCAGGCGTGGGCGTGCGCTTCAGCCACCGTGGACCTGGAGGCGGTGCGTTGCGCGCTGCAGACGGATCCGTTCGCACAGTCCAAGATGGAAGAGGTGCGGAGAGGCACAGCGAGGGACGACGAGTTCCAGATACGCGACGGCCTGCTAACCCGTAAAGGTGCTCTCTACATTCCGGGAGACGATCTCCGCGCGAAGGTTCTGCAGCAGTTGCACGACGCACCCAGCGCTGGCCACTTCGGCAAGTAAAAGACGGCGGAATTAGTGGCCAGAGACTTTTGGTGGCCCCAGATGCGAGGGGAGGTCGCGGACTACGTCGCCAGGTGTGACACTTGCCAAAGGTCCAAGCCAGTGCACCAGAAACCAGCGGGACTGCTGGAACCATTGGAGACGCCACTGCAACCGTGGGAGAGGGTGGCGCTGGACTTTGTCACTGATCTGCCCAGTTCGCGAGGCAAGACGGCGGTGCTTGTGGTTGTAGACCTGTTCACCAAGATGGTGCATTTCATTCCTTGCGCGAAGGTGGCGACTGCGGAGCAGACCGCCAAACTGTTCATAGACCACGTGTTCAGGGTGCACGGCTTGCTGCGATCCATCCTGTCCGACCGCGGTCGCCAGTTCGTTTCCAGTTTTTGGCAGAAGCTCCTGGGTATCCTGAACGTCAAGATCAACTTAGCGTCGGCGAGACACCCGCAGACCAACGGCCAAGCGGAAAGGGTCAACGCCATCATGCAGCAGTACCTGTGCTGTTACGCCAATCAGAAGCCTGCGACTTGGGTGGACTACTTGCCGATGGCCGAGTTTGCCTACAACAACACGAAGCAGGCGTCCACGGGGGTGACGCCGTTCTTCGCCAACAATGGGCGGCATCCCAGAACCTTTCCGGGAGTGGAGACGACGGTGCAGGGAGCGACGCAGGGAGTGGAGCATTTGGCCGCAGAATTGCAGGAGGTCCACGAGGAGCTCCGACGGCACTTAGAGCTGGCTAAACACGCCTACAAGGTGCAGGCAGACAGGCACAGGAGGGCAGGGGAAGACATACAGGTGGGGGACTGGGTATGGTTGGCAGCCCAGGCGGCGCCTACCAAGTCGTTAGCCAAGAAGAAGCTAGGACACAGACAGCTGGGGCCATACCAAGTTGAGGCCAAGATCAACCCCGTAGCTTATCGGTTGACCCTCCCAGAAGGTTCCCGAATGCACCCGGTCTTTCATAGGTCGGTGCTTACGCCCTACAAAGCCCCACACAGGTTTCAGGAGCCAGGGACTGCACCGGACCCACGCAGGGAGTCCCCAAGGGGGGGGGGGGAAGTCACCGAAGGCCGAGACACTCAACGAGGTCACAGAAATTCTGGACTCTAGATGGGGGGAGGAGGGAGTAGAATACCTCCTCGCCAGAGAGGGTACCCCGGCCAGTGCCAACAGTTGGGTGCCGGGCTATGCTCTGGAAGAACCCCTTCTTAAGGACGAGTTCCATGCACTCTTCCCACACAGGCCCATGCCAGCGGAATTTTTCGACGACTGGCTTTTTACGCCTACACTTTCAGGCAGCACCTTCCGGGGGTTCTCCTCAGCAGAGGAGACCACGCCAGAATCGAGTCCTCCAAGGGGATCGTGCTCGGGGGTGGACACGGATCGCTCTTACTGGTGGGACGACCAACCAGAGGATGAGTGGCGCAGGAGATTGCTGAGGGGGCCCTGGCAGACAGCAACGTCCAAAGAGACAGGGGGAGGACATGGACGTGTTAGGAGAGGACCTTGGTTTTGAGCACACAAGCAATGAGCTGGAAGCAGAGACGATTGACGTCGACGAACTGTATCCAAGATCTACCCCAGCGACTGAGGAGCTTCCAGAACCTGCACCCGAGCAGCGGGAGGGGGGAAGGGGGGGCTTCGAGGGGGGGATGGATGTCAGGGGTACAGGGACAGAGGCACAGGGAAGGCAGGAAATGGAGAGCGATGGAGAGGAATCCCAGGAGAGAGAGGAAGAGGATAGCAATGACGCAGGGGATTCCATGAGTCTCTCCAGCGAATCAGAGGATTCCCAGAAAGGGGCGCCTGTGGTAAGGGCAAGGGGAGCCCCGGGGGGAAAGTGTCAGGAGCGGTGGGCCAGCAGGGGACCCCAAAGCGGCAGCTGGGAATCAGGGCCAGCCTCCCCACCAGAGCGCAGCGAGGGAGGGGGAGGGTCCAGTGTGTCAGAGGGAGCAGCTCCGGCGACAGAGAAAGGGGAGGGATCAGAGCAAGCCGTTCTCCCGGAAGGGGAGGAAAGCAGTGAGGGGAGTAGCATAACTGTCAAAAGGAAGGTCAGAAGTTGGGCGCGCGCGCCAAGTTCAAATGAGGAGGCGCGCGGGAGAACAGGGAGCCCGGAGGAGGAGGGGCCAGGACCCAAAGCCCGCAGGAGGGGGCAGGAGCAGTCTGGAGACTCTGCTTCAGGAGAAAGCAGGAGGGGAGGAACCCCGACGGGCAGAAAGACCCTGCGGAAAAGGAAAGAGAGAAAGAGGTGGGGCAGCGTTAGCTTATTAAACTGGTGTAGGGGTGGGACCGATTCAGAGGGGACTTCTAATGTCTAGGAGAAAGAGACGCGGGGCTGCACGCCTCGGTTGTGGAACCAATAATGAACTGCAATAAACACCCTTGTATATAAGAAGAGGTTGGCGTTGGTCTTTTGTGAGCTGAGACCTGAGGCAGCCCTGACAGGTGCCATCTACATAAAAAGAAGATGATAAAGCTCTGATTGGGCTTATTTCAAATTGGTGTTTTTGGGGTTAGAATGCACGTTCACTCAATAATCGCAGAGTGACATGATTTTTATCAGTCCAAATCAAACATAGGTGTTTTGGTTCCATCTCAATAGAAGGAGGACAAATAAGCTTGGATTGTTCTTTCGGTAGTCATTCACCCTGACCCTAACCCTAACTCTAACCCTAACCCTAACCCTAACCCTAACCCTAACCCTAACCCTAACCCTAACCCTAATAATAATAATAATTTATTATTTGTACCCCGCCCATCTGGCTGGGTTTCCCCAGCCACTCTGGGCGGCTTCCATAGAAACCAAAAAAACACTAAAATATCATACATTAAAAACTTCCCTGAACAGGGCTGCCTTAAGATGTCTTCTGAATGTCAGGTAGTTGTTTATCGTTTTGACATCTGATGGGAGGGCGTTCCACAGGGCGGGCGCCACTACCGAAAAGGCCCTCTGCCTGGTTCCCTGTAGCTTTGCTTCTCGCAATGAGGGAACCGCCAGAAGGCCCTCGGCGCTGGACCTCAGCGTCCGGGCAGAACGATGGGGGTGGAGACGCTCCTTCAGGTATACTGGGCCGAGGCCGTTTAGGGCTTTAAAGGTCAACACCAGCACTTTGAATTGTGCTCGGAAACGTACTGGGAGCCAATGTAGGTCTTTCAAGACCGGTGTTATGTGGTCTCGGCGGCTGCCCCCAGTCACCAGTCTAGCTGCCGCATTCTGGATTAGTTGTAGTTTCCGAGTCACCTTCAAAGGTAGCCCCACGTAGAGCGCATTGCAGTAGTCCAAGCGGGAGATAACCAGAGCATGCACCACTCTGGTGAGACAGTCCACGGGCAGGTAGGGTCTCAGCCTGCGTACCAGGTGGAGTTGGTAGACAGCTGCCCTGGATACAGAATTGACCTGCGCCTCCATGGACAGCTGTGAGTCCAAAATGACTCCCAGGCTACGCACCTGGTCCTTCAGGGGCACAGTTACCCCATTCAGGACCAGGGAGTCCTCCACACCAGCCCGCCCCCTGTCCCCCAAGAACAGTACTTCTGTCTTGTCAGGATTCAACCTCAATCCATTAGCCGCCATCCATCCTCCAACCGCCTCCAGGCACTCACACAGGACCTTCACCGCCTTCACTGGTTCTGATTTGAAAGAGAGGTAGAGCTGGGTATCATCTGCATATTGATGGACACCCAGTCCAAACCCCCTGATGATCTCTCCCAGCGGCTTCATATAGATGTTAAAAAGCATGGGGGAGAGGACGGAACCCTGAGGCACCCCACAAGTGAGGGCCCAAGGGTCTGAACACTCATCCCCCACCACCACTTTCTGAACACGGCCCAGGAGGAAGGAGCGAAACCACTGTATAACAGTGCCCCCAGCTCCCAACCCCTCTAGACGGTCCAGAAGGATGTTATGGCCGATTGTATCAAAGGCCGCTGAGAGATCCAGCAGAACTAGGAAACAACTCTCACCTTTGTCCCTAGCTCGCCGGAGATCATCAACCAGTGCGACCAAGGCAGTTTCAGTCCCATGATGAGGCCTGAACCCCGATTGGAAGGGATCCAAATGGTCCGCATCCTCCAGGCGTGCCTGGAGTTGTTCAGCAACCACACGCTCAATCACCTTGCCCAAGAATGGAAGATTTGAGACTGGGCGATAGTTGGCCATACTGGCCGGGTCTAAAGATGGTTTTTTAAGAAGCGGTTTAATGACCGCCTCTTTCAGCAGATCTGGGAATGTTCCCTCACAGAGGGAAGCATTCACCACCCCGCAGAGCCCATCGCCCAGCCCTTCCCGGCTTGCTTTTATTAGCCAGGATGGGCAAGGATCAAGGAGACAGGTGGTTGGTTTCACGAGTCCAAGCAGCCTGTCCACATCCTCGGGGGTAACGGATTGAAATTGATTCCATGCAACTTGACCAGACAGAGCTCCAGCACTCTCCCGCCCCAGCCCTGCTCCCACGGTGGTGTCTAGCTCCTTCCGAATATGAGTGATTTTATCTGCAAAAAACTTTGCAAAATCGTTGCAGGAGATCTTGGGGTCTTTACAAGGCCCCGGTGGTAAAGGTGGTTCCGTTAAATTGCGGACCACCTGAAAGAGTCTCCTGCTACTATTTTCTGCAGATGCAATAGAGGCGGTGAAGAAAGTCTTCTTCGCCGCCGCTATCGCCACTTGGTAGGCTCGACGATGAGCTCTAACCTGTGTCCGGTCAGATTCGGAGTGAGTTTTCTGCCACCGACGCTCTAGCCACCTCAGCGATTGTTTCATCGCCCTCAGCTCCGGGGAAAACCACGGGGCTGTCCGGGCTTTTCTTTGGTGTTTATGCACATTGACCCAGAAATCGCAAAGTGTGTGTAATGAAACCAAAATAACACAACACCGTCTTTTTGTTTTGTTTTTTTAAATAAATATTTATTAGGATTTTACAAATTATAACAAACATATCAATACACACAAACACAAACAAAAATAAAATAATAAAAAGAACAAGTATGATTTCAATACCTTATTTTCATAAAACTTCTTTCACCGACCTCCTCATACCTCCCCTTTCTGCATTCCCATTTCAAAAATTTAGTTCAGCAAATCCTCACCCTTAATTTTATCTAATTATCATCCTTACTTTCCTTTCACTTTATCTTTACAGCTGTACTCCATTTGATTTTAAAAACCATATCATTCTAAAATTCATAAATTTTACAGTATTTCTTAAGATAATTCTTAAATTTCTTCCAATCTTCTTCCGCCATCTCTTTTCCCTGGTCTCGAATTCTGCCAGTCATTTCTGCTAGTCACATATAGAATCATAGAATCATAGAATCATAGAGTTGGAAGAGACCACAAGGGCCATCGAGTCCAACCCCCTGCCAAGCAGGAAACACCATCAGAGCACTCCTGACATATGGTTGTCAAGCCTCTGCTTAAAGACCTCCAAAGTAGGAGACTCCACCACACTCCTTGGCAGCAAATTCCACTGTCGAACAGCTCTTACTGTCAGGAAGTTCTTCCTAATGTTTAGGTGGCATCTTCTTTCTTGTAGTTTGGATCCATTGCTCCGTGTCCGCTTCTCTGGAGCAGCAGAAAACAACCTTTCTCCCTCCTCTATGTGACATCCTTTTCTATATTTGAACATGGCTATCATATCACCCCTTAACCTCCTCTTCTCCAGGCTAAACATGCCCAGCTCCCTTAGCCGTTCCTCATAAGGCATTGTTTCCAGGCCTTTGACCATTTTGGTTGCCCTCCTCTGGACACGTTCCAGTTTGTCAGTGTCCTTCTTGAATTGTGGTGCCCAGAACTGGACACAGTACTCCAGGTGTGGTCTGACCAGAGCAGAATACAGTGGCACTATTACTTCCCTTGATCTAGATGCTATACTCCTATTGATGCATCCCAGAATTACATTGGCTTTTTTAGCTGCCGCGTCACACTGTTGGCTCATGTCAAGTTTGTGGTCAACCAAGACTCCTAGATCCTTTTCACATGTACTGCTCTCAAGCCAGGTGTCACCCATCTTGTATTTGTGCCTCTCATTTTTTTTGCCCAAGTGCAATACTTTACATTTCTCCCTGTTAAAATTCATCTTGTTTGTTTTTGCCCAGTTCTCTAATTTGTCAAGGTCGTTTTGAAGTGTGATCCTGTCCTCTGGGGTGTTAGCCACCCCACCCAGTTTGGTGTCATCAGCAAATTTGATCAGGATGCCCTTGAGTCCATCATCCAAGTCGTTGGGTAGATCCTGTGTCTTCCATTACTTTGTTATGAGTATTCTTGCCGCTGTTGTAGCATACATAAAAAATGTTCTGTCTTTCTTTTGCACCGATTGGCCGACAATGCCCAAGAGAAAGGCCTCTGGTTTCTTAGGAAAGGTATATTTAAATACCCTTTTCATTTCATTATAAATCATTTCCCAGAAAGCCTTAATCCTTGGGCACGTCCACCAAAGGTGAAAGAAAAGTACCTTCAATTTCTTTACATTTCCAACATTTATTGTCAGACAAGTGGCAAATTTTTGCAAGCTTGACCGGGGTCATGTACCACCTATAGATCATTTTCATAATATTTTCCTTTAAGGCATTACATGCCATAAATTTCATACCGGTGTTCCACAACTGTTCCCAGTCAGCAAACATAATGTTATGACCAATATCTTGTGCCCACTTTATCATAACTGATTTCACTGTTTCATCTTGTGTATTCCATTTCAACAGCAAGTTATACATTCTTGACAAATTCTTAGTATTGGGTTCTATCAGTTCTGTTTCTAATTTTGATTTTTCCACCTGAAAGCCAATTTTCCTGTCCAACTTGAAAACCTCCATTATTTGATAATAATGGAGCCAATCTCGCACTTTGTCCTTTAACTTTTCAAAACTCTGCAATTTCATTTTATCCCCCTCCTGTTCCAAAATTTCCCAATATTTCAGCCATTTGGCCTCCATATTGAGTTTTCTCACAGCTTTAGCTTCCATTGGCGACAACCACCTTGGGGTTTTATTTTCCAACAAGTCTTTATATCTAATGCAGACATTATATAGTGCTTTCCTGAGAATATGATTTTTAAAAGCTTTATGGGCCTTAACCTTATCATACCATAAATATGCATGCCACCCAAAAACATTGTTGAAGCCTTCTAAATCCAAAATGTCTGTGTTCTCAAGAAGCAGCCAGTCTTTCAACCAGCAGAAAGCTGCTGATTCATAGTAAAGTTTAAAGTCTGGCAGGGCAAATCCCCCTCTTTCTTTGGTGTCAGTTAAAATCTTAAATTTTATTCTGGGTTTCTTGCCCTGCCACACAAATTTCGAAATATCTTTCTGCCACTTCTTGAAGCAATCCATCTTGTCCACAATTTGCAATGTTTGAAACAAAAACAGCATTCTAGGCAATACATTCATTTTGTTTTTTTAAAAATAATATTTCATTGCTTTTTTCCAGATATAAATGTAAAGTCAAATACATGATAGAATCCACAAAAAAGAAAAGAAAGAAGAAAAAAGAAAGAAAAACAATAGAACAGAAAAAATCATTTTTCCAAAACATCTTTTCATAACCATCTGGACTTCCCCACGTCTCCCTCTCCCTGCATTCTTTACAATAAAGATATCAGCAAATTGTTACCTTGTTTCATGCGTTTTTTGTACTTTCAAATAGTTATACTTTAAGTTTAAAATACTTGTTGTCAAATTGCCTTTATCCTAAAATAGACATAAAGATTAGTTTAAACTTTAGTTCCTTCCTAATTTATAACTTAATTTCCCAGATCATCAAATTTTAATTGCTGAAGCTAGACTTTCCCAGCCACGCAAACCCGTAACATTCATATAGCTTATGTTGTTTTTGTAGGTAGTCTTTAAATTTTTTCCAGTCCTCCTCCATTTTTTCTTCACCCAAGTCTCGGATTCTGCCAGTCATTTCAGCCAGTTCCATATAGTCCATCAATTGCATCTGCCACTCTTCCAGCGTGGGTAGATCTTGTGTCTTCCAATGTTTAGCGATAAGAATTCTTGCTGCTGTAGTTGCGTACATGAAAAAAGTTCTATCCTTCTTTAACACTTTCTGGCCGACAATGCCCAGAAGGAAGGCCTCTGGTTTCTTGGGGAAGGTATACTTAAATACCTTTTTTAACTCATTGTAGATCATTTCCCAGAAGGCCTTCACTTTCGGGCAAGTCCACCAGAGGTGAAAGAATGTCCCTTCAGCCTCCTTGCATTTCCAACATTTATTATCAGACAAATGATATATCTTAGCAAGCTTGACTGGGGTCATGTACCACCTGTATATCATTTTCATAATGTTTTCTTTCAAGGCATTACATGCCGTAAATTTCATACCGGTGGTCCATAACCTTTCCCAGTCTTCAAACATGATGTTGTACCCAATGTCTTGAGCCCATTTTATCATGGCTGATTTGACTATCTCATCCTGAGTGTTCCATTTAAGCAGCAAGTTATACATTCTTGATAGAATTTTAGTCTTTGGTTCTGTCAGGGAACTGCCATCGGAGGAAAGGGAGGTGGAAGGGCTCACAGAGGCTGAAAGGGAGTCAGCAGCTAAAGCAGGGACCAGCAGGGGGAGAGAGGGTACTCTGGAGGAGGGTCTCATGAATGCGGAGAGAGACGCAGCAGCCAAAGCAGGAACTAGCAGGGAAGAGGGAGGGATGAGGGACACGTCCAGCGAGAACAGCGGGGAGGTGTCAGAAGCTCCCATAGGGAGACCCATGCTTCGCCGGAAGCTGCCACGTCGTGAGTCCAGAAGACGCGTTTCCGTTAAGGAGCTTCTATGCTGGAAGCGCTTCCGCAGACAGCCACTGTCGGAATCTACGAGTGACTAGAGCAGACATGTTTGAGGAGCTCTGTCACACACAGAGGTTTGTGGAGTTGCACAAACTCTGAGGGAGCACGATTTTACGCACAAGCAGCTAATCATCCCATCACAGCATTCCGACAGTCTTTGTAAGCTGCCTGTGCAGGAGAAGGCATCATGAGCGACCCAGCCGGAGCCGGAGAGGCAGGAGTTGGAGCGGGTCCAAGCTTGGAAGATAGGTACCGAGCGTTGGAAATCCAATTGGCGCTGCAGACGGCTAGGCTTGAGGAGAGAAGGGCTCAGGATGCAGACAAGAAGGGGAGAGCCACCCAGTTCAACAGAAAGGTACCAGGATTGGTGCAGAAATTTGGGGGGGACCCCAAGGACTATCATGCCTTTAGAACAGAGATGCAATATGCCCTCAATGTGCAGTTTGATGAATTCCCTGACGAGGAATCGCGAGTTGCTTTCGTGATTGGGCATCTTGAGAGGGGGGCGAGAGACTGGGTTAGGCCCCTGATGGCAACGCACAATGACGTCCTAAAGGACACCAGGAAGTTCTTTCGTGCAATGGATCTCATGTTTTCCAGCGATATTGAGGAGGGATTGGTGCGCAGACAGCTAATGGCTTGCAAGCAGGGAAGCCGATCTGTCCGTGAGTACTGGACTGAGTTCACTATGCTGGTTCACAGATTGGGTTGGGACTTATCGGCGGCGCCCATTCAAATGCTATTTGAAGAAGGCTTGGCTTCGGCCGTGAAAGACGAACTGTCCCGGGGTCCTAGGGCGGATTCTATGGATCAGCTGACTAAATCTGCGCTGACTATAGGAGCGCGCCAGGAGGCGAGAGCTTTGGAGAGGCGGGAAGGGAAAGGGGAACGCTGGAAGGAGTTCCGCATTCCTGAGATTCCAGAGACAACTTTCCCGCCAGCAGAGCCGATGGAAATCGGAACAGCGCGCGCGCGCGCAGTTTCAAAGCCCAGTGAGGGGGCTAAGAAGGAGGGAAAGGGCGCCCGGAAATGCTATCTCTGCCAACAGCCAGGCCACTTTGCCAGAGTCTGCCCCCAGAGGAAGGAATGGCAAGGGATGGTGGGAGCTGTTGAGGGAGGAGAGCAGGGAGAAACGGAGCAGGTAAAAGCCAACGCCTGGTTGCCACCGTCGGGGCACAGCAGCCAGGCCAAAGAGCAGTAAAAGTGCCCACGCCAGAACCTCCTAAACCTGCCCTAGTGATTGAAGTGTCGCTAGAGCTGCAAAATGGACACCCCCTAAAAATAAAGGCGCTGTTGGACTCAGGCAGCTCCTGCAATTTTATGAGCAAGGAGTTTGCTGCTGAACACCAGATACAGACGATCCCTTTAAGCAACCCCCTGCAGGTGACCACGATCGATGGCAGGGAGTTGTTGGGAGGAGGAGTCAGCTTGCAGACCATCCCCATGATAATGAGGGTGGCAAGGCACACAGAACTGATAGCGTTTAATGTGGCCACCTTGGGAGGCGCTCCCATTATTTTGGGAATGAGCTGGCTAGCGCTACATGATCCGCTGGTGGGCTGGCATCAGAGAGTGGTTTCCTTTGGTTCAGCACATTGCTTAGAACACTGCAAAGGGGAAAAGGGTTCAGCAGGGGCCCAATCCACCCTAGCAGGAACTGAAGTAATGGAGAAGGTGAAGGTACCACCACAGTATGCAGATCTCAGCGACGTGTTCAGCGAGAAGGAAGCCGACCAACTACCCCCGCATAGGCCCTTTGACTGTCAGATCAATTTACTCCCTGGAGCACAGCTTCCTGTAGGCAAGTTGTATGCCATGTCAGGCAGAGAAATGCAGGAGCTGCGAGCGTTCATTGACAAGAACCTGAAGAGAGGCTTCATCAGAGAGTCCAAAGCAGCGGGGGGTAGCCCAGTGTTTTTTGTGGATAAAAAGCACACGGACAAGCCGAGACTTGTATGTGATTTCAGGCGGTTAAATGCAGTGACAGAACCAGTGGCTTTCCCTATGCCCAGGATTGATGATATTTTGACCAGGGTGCGGAAGGGAAAGATTTTTACAAAGCTGGATCTAAGGGGGGCGTACAACCTGATACGTATAAGGAAAGGGGATGAATGGAAAACCACCATGTTCACCCCTTTGGGGGCATTTGAATATCTCGTTATGCCTTTTGGATTACAAGCAGGCTCAGCGTGCTTTCAATCGTTTATGAACCACGTACTGGGGCCTTTGCTCTACAAGAATTGCGTGGCCTTCCTAGATGATGTGTTGGTGTATTCGGAGAATGAGGAGCAACATGTGAGAGACGTCAGAGAAGTGTTGAGCAGGCTGCAAGCCAACAGGCTGTGGGTGAAACTGGAGAAGTGTCAGTTTCATACCAAGGAGGTGGAATTCCTGGGGTACCGCCTGTCAGACAAGGGATTGGCCATGGATCCCGGCAAGGTCCAGGCAGTGCTGGAATGGAAAACACCCAAAACCAAGAAGGATGTGCAGAGGTTCCTAGGGTTTGGAAACTTTTATCGTAAGTTCATCCGAAACTTTGCCCACCTGACGGCGCCCATTACGGACTGTCTCAGCAGTAAAAAGAAGTTTGTTTGGACTGCGGAGGCGGAGCGAGCGTTTGAGGAACTGAAAAGGGCCTTCGCCTCTGAAGGACAACTTCTGCATGTGGATTTACAAAAAAAGCTGAGGGTCGAAACAGACGCATCTGACAGAGCCATAGGGGCGGTGCTTCTTCTTCTGCAGCCAGGGAAGGAGGAGTCAGAGTGGCGACCGTGTGCCTTCTTTTCGCGAAAGCTGAACAAATCCGAGAGGAACTACACGGTGTACGACCGGGAACTTCTTGCTATTCATGAGGCTTTCCGGAGATGGAGGCACCTGCTAATTGGTGCACAACATAAGGTGCAAGTGTGCACGGACCATAAGAATCTAGAGTATTGGAGAACTGCGCGAGTGCTCAACCAACGGCAGTTGAGATGGGCCCAGGAGTTTTCCAAATTTAACTTTGAGATTTGTTACGTGCCAGGCCCAGAGAACGTTAGGGCGGACGCTCTCTCACGCAAACCTGAATATTTGGAGGGGGAGGGAGCACCCGAAGAGACCCATGTCATTCCAGAGGACCGCTGGGTGTGTGGGGCGGCATTGGTGGGGCAAAGGGAACTGGTAGAGGGAACGGTGCATGATGAATACGCCCAGGACAAACTCAGGGGTCTCAGGAGGGAGGGAGACAAACCCGGGGGTTTTGAGGAGAGAAACGGGGCGTTGTACTACAAGGGAGCGTTATATATACCTGAAGGTGAATTGAGGGAGAAGGTACTCAAGCAACTGCACGATAGCCCCACAGCAGGGCATTTTGGGCAACACAAAACCATGTGGCTGGTTACCAGGGAATTTTGGTGGCCCAAGGTCAGGGAAGATGTGCGGGAGTATGTGAGAGGGTGTGACCAATGCCAACGAGCCAAGGGGGGGAGGCGGGCACCGGCAGGGTTATTAGAACCACTACCCACACCTGAAAGACCATGGGAAACAGTGGCAATAGATTTCATGACTGATCTGCCAAGGTCCAGAGGGAAAACAGCCATCATGGTTGTGGTAGACCTGTTAACCAAAATGGCCCACTTTATAGCCTGCTCACATGCGGTCACGGCAGAAGAAACCGCTAAATTGTTTGTAGAAAATGTGTTTAGGTTGCATGGCGCCCCCTTGAGGGTGGTTTCAGACCGAGGGAAACAATTTACTTCCAGGTTCTGGAGGAAGCTCATGAGCTTACTGCATGTAGAGGTTAATTTCTCAACTGCCCGGCATCCGGAAACCAACGGGCAGGCGGAAAGAGCTAATGGCGTCCTCCAGCAATATTTGAGGTGTTATGTGAATGACAGAGAGAATGATTGGGTGGAGAAGCTGGCGTTGGCAGAATTTGCCTACAACAATGCAGAGAACGTGTCCACGGGGATGAGCCCCTTTTTGGCTAATCACGGGTGCCATCCCCGAGCCTTCCCAGGGGGGGAAGGGGAGAACTGGAGCGTTCCAGCTGCAGAACAGTTCGTTGAAGAAATGGAAGCGATCCATCGCCAGCTCCAACTTAACTTAAACAGGGCTAAGGAGGAATATAAGAGGCAGGCAGACAAAAACAGAAGAGAAGGTGAAAGCATTAGGGTGGGGGACCAGGTGTGGCTGTCAACCCAAGGGTTACCATTCAAAGGGGGTTGTAAGAAGTTAAGACCCAAAAGGCTGGGCCCATTTGAAGTCACGCAGCAGGTCAACCCAGTGGTTTTCAGACTCCGGATACCGAACCACATGAAGCTGCACCCAGTTTTCCACAGGTCGTTGCTGTCACCGTATAAAGGGGACAGAGAAGGGAGGGTCAATAGGGGACCAGCAATGGAGGAGAAGGAACACAGCTACCATGTAGCGGAGATTCTCGATTCCAGGTGGAAGGGAGATCAAGTAGAGTATTTGGTAATGTGGGAAGGGGAGCCGGAGTCGGAAAACACCTGGGTCATGGCAGAGGATGTAGATGACGAGGTTTTAATAGAAACTTTTCACCAGAGATTCCCACGTAAACCTCAGCCAGTGGCGAGGTTCCGGAGGGAATACTTTGCCACCACCGACGAAGAAGAAGAGTTGGAGGGGTTCCCTGATTCCGAGGAGGAGGAGGATTCAGCGAGCCGGAACGAAGACCGATGGAGGGAAATGTTCGAGACGTCTGAAGATGAAGAGGATTCTTTTCGGGGTTTTATCTCCTCACCGCCCAGAGGAGAGAGTATGGGCGGGGGGGAAGGGGGCCCTGGAGGGGAGGTGGATGTCAGGGAACTGCCATCGGAGGAAAGGGAGGTGGAAGGGCTCACAGAGGCTGAAAGGGAGTCAGCAGCTAAAGCAGGGACCAGCAGGGGGAGAGAGGGTACTCTGGAGGAGGGTCTCATGAATGCGGAGAGAGACGCAGCAGCCAAAGCAGGAACTAGCAGGGAAGAGGGAGGGATGAGGGACACGTCCAGCGAGAACAGCGGGGAGGTGTCAGAAGCTCCCATAGGGAGACCCATGCTTCGCCGGAAGCTGCCACGTCGTGAGTCCAGAAGACGCGTTTCCGTTAAGGAGCTTCTATGCTGGAAGCGCTTCCGCAGACAGCCACTGTCGGAATCTACGAGTGACTAGAGCAGACATGTTTGAGGAGCTCTGTCACACACAGAGGTTTGTGGAGTTGCACAAACTCTGAGGGAGCACGATTTTACGCACAAGCAGCTAATCATCCCATCACAGGTTCCAATAGTTCTGTTTCTAACTTTGATTTCTCCACCTGGAAACCTGTTTTTTTATCCATTTTAAAGACCTCTTGAATTTGAGCATAGTGCAACCAGTCTTGCACCTTGTTTTTTAATTTGTCAAAGCTCTGCAATCTCCAATTATCTCTGTTTTTTTCTATTATCTCCCAGTATTTTGGCCAACCAACCTCCATATTGAGTCTTTTTCGGGCCTTAGCCTCCATTGGTGATAGCCACCTCGGGGTCTTGTTTTCTAACAAGTCCTTATATTTAGTCCAGACTATAAATAAAGCTTTTCTGACAATATGGTTTTTGAACATTTTGCGAATTTTTACCTTGTTGTACCACAAGTATGCATGCCATCCAAAAGCATTATTAAACCCTTCCAGATCTAGGACATCAGTGTTTTCTAACAAGAACCAATCTTTCATCCAGCAGAAAGATGCAGCTTCGTAATATAACCTTAAGTCTGGCAGGGCAAACCCCCCTCTTTCTTTTGCATCAGTTAATATTTTAAACTTTATCCTGGGCCTTTTGCCCTGCCAGACAAACTTCGAAATATCTTTCTGCCACTTTCCAAAACATTCCACTCTGTCCACGATCTGTAGGGTTTGAAACAAAAACAACATCTTTGGCAATACATTCATCTTAACAGCAGCAATTCGTCCCAACAAGGAAAGTTTAAGTCTTGACCAGATTTCAAAATCCTTTTTGATTTCTGACCAACATTTTTCATAATTATCTTTGAATAAATTCAAGTTTTTAGCAGACAAATTAATCCCTAGGTATTTCACTTTTTTAACCACATTTAACTCTGTCTCCTTCTGAAACCCATCTATTTCTGAAGGTGTCAAATTTTCCCCCAAAACCTTGGTTTTTTGCTTATTCAACTTAAATCCTGCCACCCGACCAAACTCATAAATCAGTTCTAGAGCTCTTTTTGTACTAGGTTCTGGCTCCTGTAGTGTTAACACCAAATCATCTGCAAAAGCTTTCAGTTTATATTGTTTCACTCCGACCTGTATTCCATGCACCAACCGGTCCTTCCTAAGGAAATTCAAAAGCACCTCCAGGACTGAAATAAATAACAGAGGGGAGAGAGGGCACCCCTGTCGTGTCCCTTTTTCAATTTTGAACTCCTCCGTCACCACATTGTTCACTATCAATTTGGCCTTTTGCTCTGAATAAATTGCTTCTATACTGTTTTGAAACGCCTGTCCCACTCCCATCCCTTCCAAGTTTTTCTTCATGAACTTCCAAGAAATGTTGTCGAAGGCTTTCTCTGCATCTATGAAGATTAAAACTGCTTTCGTGTTGATATTGGTCTGCAATAATTCCAAAATGTCAATAATATTCCTAGTGTTATCAGACAAATGTCTACCAGGGAGGAAGCCAGCCTGGTCCTTATGAATTACTTCATTTAACACTTTTTTAAGTCTATTTGTGGTTCGAGGACCCGACCCCCGTGTGGTGAAATAAAGACACAAGGACACGTGATATATGGTTAATGGGCAAGAAAAGGCCACAACTTTATTGGTTACAGCAATGGAAAAGGTATTGGCTTAGGCATTGGACGATGGGTTATTCAACCAGTAGGTGGAGCCTGTCGATGCTGATCCGACTCTAGGCTCACCCCTGTTGTCACCGAGGGTCGTGCCAAGGCCTCCCGCCAAGCAGGCATCGGACGGATACACGACCCCCAGATTCCTTTAACGGAATACCCCTAAAAAATTGAAGGCATAGGCGATGGCCACACCTAGCACTTCGACACACCACAACACATTATTCCAATGCCTAACCTACCCACCAATACCGCAAAAAGTTGTGACGATTGCTACGAGGTAGGCGAAAAAACCAAATAGCCTAGTGCCAAGTGGAAAAACTCCTACCAGGCCCCCCAAGCAACCGGGGCGACCAACCTAAGGTCCATAGCAAGGCCAAAAAACCTAAGCCCTGACTAATAGGGAGTGGAGGGTGGGTGACTTCCCGAAGAGGCGACGACGGAGAATGAGGCCGGGGAAAGGCTGTCGCTGCAGCAAAAGCTGCTGAACACGCCCCCTCAGTGGCACCTGGTTGGGTGGCCCTCCGAGGGGGCGTGAGCGCCAGCCAGGTGAGCTGGAGGCAGGGGGCTACGCCCCCTGCTAGGCGGGGCTCAGGCTCCCGACCACAACCCCTCCCCTCTCTTTCAGGGAGGAGAGTCTTTGTGGTTCGAGGACCCGACCCCCGTGTGGTGAAATAAAGACACAAGGACACGTGATATATGGTTAATGGGCAAGAAAAGGCCACAACTTTATTGGTTACAGCAATGGAAAAGGTATTGGCTTAGGCATTGGACGATGGGTTATTCAACCAGTAGGTGGAGCCTGTCGATGCTGATCCGACTCTAGGCTCACCCCTGTTGTCACCGAGGGTCGTGCGAAGGCCTCCCGCCAAGCAGGCATCGGACGGATACACGACCCCCAGATTCCTTTAACGGAATACCCCTAAAAAATTGAAGGCATAGGCGATGGCCACACCTAGCACTTCGACACACCACAACACATTATTCCAATGCCTAACCGCCACCCGAGCCAAAGGCTCGCCGCCAATACCCTCACTGCTGCAACCAATCCCAGATGCTTTTGCTGACACTAGCTAGCCAAATGTCGCTCCCCAAGTCCGATAAGTGGACACCATCATTCCGGTATAGCGCTTGGTCGCTAATACGAATACGATCATGCCGGATGACACGGCCAGACATAAAGCGCACCCAACGGGCTACCGCCCGATTTACGAGTTTCCTGGTATAGCGCTTGGTCGCTAATACGAATACGATCATGCCGGATGACACGGCCAGACATAAAGCGCACCCAACGGGCTACCGCCCGATTTACGAGTTTCCTGGTTCTTTCAATGGCCAAACAATTTTGCGCTCCGCGCCACTCGAGTCTTTTCAGGAAGGAGGACCAGAACACCATCGTTCTGGGGCACAAGGCTGCCAAAGTATTCAAGTCTCTTTTAATGCTCCCCAATAAGTCCACACTCTTTCTGCTGGTTAGGTCATTCTCTCCCAACTGTATCACGATGGCGTCGGGAGGGCCACAATTGGCTACTTTCTCCCGGAGCAAGGGCATCAGCTCCTCCCATCGCATGCCTCTTCTCGCAAACCAGGAAACTCGGACATCATTTGGGAGGCCAAGGTTAAGTGCCAGGCCGCAACTTGCTGCACGTACGCGGGCCCAATGAACAATACTGTGGCCGCAGATCCACACATTTCTTCTGAGCAACACTAGGAGTAAAGACAGAAAGACGGCAGGTGAGTGGGGCCCAGCGACTGGAGGCGTACTAGCGAATGTAAGACTTATAAGCATTTGATCTCCAACGGCCCATTTCTTTGATCCTATCCGCCGGTAGCCCTAAGTGCACAGCCGTGGTTGCGGCACCAATCCTAAAAGAGTGAGCAGCGTACTCCTGGGCAGATAGCCCACAGGCCTCAATCGCCTTGCGCAGCACCCTGGTGAATTGGTATCTCGACATGGGCGACCCATCCTCGTGAATCAAAAACGGACCTGGGCCAGGTGGCCTAAGGTCGAGATACCGCCTAGTGTCCTTTACCGGACATGGGCCCTGCTGTGTTGACGCTGAGAGTTTGACCAGGACACCCTTGCCAGCCTGATCGGTCTTGGACTGTCGTATGAGCACTGACACAGAAGAGCTAGACAGCTGCACATCCTCGCACTGGAGTCCGCGGTTTGAACCCCGTGCACTAACTTCAAACACAACCTCCCCAACCCTTAGTGCGCCGAAAAAGGCGATAGAATATGCCGCAGAAAAAAGGCGTGCTTCGAACCTGGACCAGCAAATCAACCTGAGTTTTTTGCGAATTTGGGACAACAACCCGTAGGAAATCGGCTTACGGCCTTCGTCCCTGGGAGGCTGTAACCTGCTCCAACCCTCGATAGCCCTACGTATCATGAAGTCGCTACACGGGTCATGAGCAAATGTAGCTTTTGAAAAGAAACTGATAGCTGCTACATGAATCTTTAAAGTTTTTGGGGCACGTCCCAAGTCGTCGAGATGCGAAAGATACTGTAAAACGTCGTCTGTGGTGGGAGGCACATTATATGAGAGCCCGGATAACCTAAACCTGAAACCCATGAAATCACTCCAGGCCTTCTTGTATGACCTGAGCGTAGAAGGTGCTACGGACGCTAATACTCCCTGTATCACTTTGCGTCTCCAACGTTCCACAGGTACTCCGGAAAGGGTTCGGGCAACTGTTGTGCTCCAGGTGCAAGCGACCGGAAGCGAGGAATCTGGAATCGAGACAAGGCATCGGCTATATCATTATTGGCTCCAGGTACAAATTTGGCTGAAAATATTATATTGTACTCAAGGCAACGGAGGACGAAGGCCCGCAAAAGGGAGGAAACCCTCTCAGACCGAGATGACTGCCTGGCAAGAATGTTCACCACCGCCAGGTTGTCGGTCCTGAAGCACACACGGTGGTCCCGGAACTCCTCCGTCCAAATGTGAACGGCCACCACTATAGGAAAGAACTCAAGAAAGGTGAGATCCCGTGTGATGGCCTGGCCTAACCAAGCCATCGGCCAACGCTGAGCACACCAACGCCCCTTGAAGTACAGGCCGAAGCCTATGGATCCGGCCGCGTCCGATTGTACCTGGAAGTCTGAGGACAGATTTAAAACGTCCTGCCATAGAGATACCCCATTGTAATTTTCTAGGAAGGCCAGGAAGTCACTGCATGGATCGGAGAACGTGACCGTAGCAAAGAAGCTAATGGCGGCTACATGTATTTTTAATGTTTTAGGTGTGCGCCCTAGTTCATCAAGGTGTGAAAGGTATTGCAAAAACGTCATTGGTGGTGGGAGGTGCGCTAGCAGAAAGCCCCGAAGATCCAAACCTGAAGCCCAAGAAATCGCACCAGGCCTTCTTGTAAGACCTGAGGGTGGAGGGTGCGACAGACGCTAATACTCCCTTAATCATCAGCGTCCCCTAAAGAATAAACTGAAGCCCAAGGACCCAGCGGCATCAGTGAACCTGGCAATTTGAGGACAGGTTGAGGATTTCCTGCCATAAGGAGACTACATTGAAGCGTTGCAGAAACGTGATCCAAATCTCAAGGTCTGTCTTAACTGATTTTGGGAGTCTTACCCTGTGGTGCGGTTTGTTTGTTTGTTTTTGTTATTTTATTTTATTTTTAAGGTTAGATATGCACATAGGCCCCAAGCCTCATTTTGTATCATGACTTTTAAACTTCTGATTTGTTTCTGAGTCACTTGGTGCTCTCTGTGCTGAATCTGAAGGGGGCTGACACACAGACTAGTTGAATGTGGATGTCCATTCTGCACTGTATCATAGTATAGTACAGTGATTATAGAATATCTGCTTGAGTATATGTTTTCATCATGTGTAAAACTCATAATGAATAAACAAATAGTTCTATATTGTGATCAAGTAACTCCTAGAACAAAATTGTAAGTTTTTGCTTCAGAAAACCAGTTGCTTCTATCCAACATCCTGTTGCCAATGTAGCTAAAATTTTAGCACTTTTGATTGTTAGCTGATAACACGGTTGTTAGTATGACAAGAGATTGGTGGGATGCTCTCCTACAGATTTCCCAAAACTGTTGTACTACAGACACAGCCAGGACATTCCAGAACACTTCTATCTGGTACTGTAAATGTCAGGTTTGAGTTTCACTCAAGCTAGAAAAAACTGCTACATATGCAACATGTTCTAGAAGATTGCCAAAGGTGAGCTCTTGGCCAAAGCGTTATCCACTTCAGTGAAGTGTTATTTCTCACCAAACTAGCAATTTGTTTACTAACTATACATGTTCCCTAATATAGTTAAAGCATTGAAATTATGTGATTTCGCCTGTTGGGCTTAAAGGCTTACTAGATTATAGGACTAAGGACTAAATCATTATTGTACTTCTTTGCAATTTTGCCCACAGCTGCCCTGCTAATTGGGAGAACAGGAAATGGATCTGGAACACTTCAAAGCAGTATCATTGCTCCCATGTGTCTTCCTGTTTGAGCTGTCATTTTGTTAAAGCTGTGGTCTTGCTCTTGTAGTTGATCTGGGAGAAAAAGGCAGGTTACCCAGGGGAAAAAATAAATAAATAAATAAATAAATAAATAAATAAATAAATAAATAATTCCTGTATGAGGTGTTATGGAATGATACATTTTGTAGCTGCCCGTTGGGTGAGGCGAGCGTCCTTCCCCTTACTGACTTCTGATTAGGAGAGTCCTTCGCGGTTAAGGAGCCACTACTGGGATTCTGCAACCCTCTGAGAAACCCTTCCAAAGATAGGATGCTGCACTTCCGTCCGGATGGATAGACAAGAGGTTGAGGAGAGGAGAAAGCTGAATTGAAGAAAATGCTAGACCCAGAAGGACTTTATCGATGGTTCCCTGCTGTGGGGGCTCGTCTGGAACTAGAGTGGTGGAAGCCCTGACCTCCCCAAAAGGGCCGCTTCCCTTTGTAACACGCTGTGGCTGGGTGAGCCCCCACACATCTCTCACACTCATGCGGGTACTTACAAGACTGCCTTTGGCATTGCCCTTTATTGAATTACCAGCACACCTTACGTTTTAAATCCTTTCTAAGGCCCAGCTTTCCAGTGCGATACACCTCTGATGGCTTCTTCTCGACATACGGGCTAACTGCCAGATGCTAATAGCGGCGGCCTCCCCAGAAAGGGCGTAAGCCATTCTGACTCATCATCACTGGCTGATGAGGTGCCTGATTCTGGAAGCTGGACCCTGGGCTGCTTATTCTGCAAAGAACTAGAAGAACTGGAAGCAACCGGGTTATTGATACGGGCCGGCAGTCTCCATGCAGGCGCCCTGGTGCAGTTCTCAAAGTCGGCGAGCAAGCCTGAGACCTAGTTTGCACAGCCGCCGTTCCTGTCTGAGGGCTTGGGCCTGCACCTGGGTAGTTTAAAGGCTGGCCACTGGTTTGCAAAACAAGGAAGTAAGAAACGCAAGGCAAATTGAACTAAAGAATAGCTAAGAGAAAGCGCTATTCATAGTCAACAATGAATGATCTGAAGGCATTAAGGAACTGCGAAATGGGTTTGGGTTTATTATTATGACGGTTGACAACTGCAGTGTGTGCTGGTACTGCACCCGTGCCTGCTCTGTGCACTAGAAAAATGTGCCTACTATTTATTTTGTCACTTATTATTATTATTATTATTATTATTATTATTATTATTATTATTATTATTTTATTTAATTTTTATTCATTTATTTATATTTTAATATTAATTATTATTATTATTTTATTTATTATTTATAATTATAATTATTTATTTATTGTTATTATTAATTATTTATATTTTGAATTTATTTTATTTTATTACTTTATTTTATTATTGTTGTTATTTTTTAATTAGTATTAATATCATCACTCGATTAATAACTTAACTGTAATTAAATGCTAGTATACAATTATTGTGCATCAATAAAGTTCAGAGCACTGTTGAGGGATTAATTATTAATCGATAGTATCTCAATTAATAGCCAATGGATTTATAGCTATGAGTAGGAATTACTATTATCAGTTGCTCTGCGTAACTGCTGACAAAATGAACAAGCTATACGTCACTTAACTGCACTGCAGCAGCGCTCAACTACATATTAGCACCTGGCTCCAAGGAACAATACCATACACAGAGCAACCCCAACTGCAGTCAGCCAGAATTAGAAGATAGTTGCCTATAATAAGAGTTGCCCCTTTTAAATGATAGGCAAATCTAGGCACAAAGCATTGCCAAGTAATCAAACAGAATTGAAAATAACTGCTTACAAGGAGATGCTCAGAAGCTGCAGCCAAATTAAGAGAAAAGGAAATCAATGAGATTCCAGGCCCACACCAGCGGCCCTCAGAAAAGGAGGGGTGGGGTTGCTCTTAATATCCCACTGCTGGGGAAACTTCTTTGAAACAAAGGAAACTTTGCCAAACAAAGAAAAATAAATCTTTGCCCACAAGGTCGGCTCAATATCAGTTGATTGAAATAAGGGTACTTAAACAGACAAAAGACTGCAATTGGTCAAACTGCTGGATAGTTAAACTGACAATGCAACTAGAGCTGCTGAAAGAGCAGAGAGTTGAAAAACCTGTCTGGCAACTGTGATGACTCTGGCAAGAAGCAAAGGGAACTCCCAAGACCCCGATGTATCTCCTGAAAGGGTGGGGGGGAGGGAGGGAGGATGGGTGGAGGGAGGAGGAAAGCGTGGGGGGGGAGTTGGGAGGGGTGAGGGGTGGGGGGAGTAAAATGAACATGCTGGGCAAGGAAGTTTTTGAAGAAAAGGAAAATAGCTGTCCTTTACAGTGAGCCAAAAAGAAATGGAAATATAAACCGTGGGTTAACCTGGACTTTTCAGTAAGGTACTATAAGCCGAAAACTTTTGTTGTTGTTGTTGTTGTGTAAAAGTGGTTTTCTTTAGGGAGCCTGTACTGGCAAGTGAAGCCAGTGACAAGAACCAGGCAAAGGCACACCCTCAAAGGTTTTAAACGTATAGACATGGAGTGCTGAGGAATGGTTCCCTGATCAGAAAACCCTGAGTTGTCTACCCCAAGCCCTGCCCTATTTCTTCCCCCAAACATCAAGCGAAGGGGGGGTGACTTAGAGAAACCAAGAGGGGTGAGGTTTAAGCGCACAGTCTATTCCAAGCCCCGGCAGCCTTTAAAATTTTTCAGGGGGCTCCCGCTTCAAGTGCTACCAATGGAAGGGATGGCAGGGTAAATTAAACCCACACTAGAAGAGTAATAAATAAATAAACGGCAGGCACAATAAACAGCAAGCACAAACACACGCTGCAAGCACACACACACACACACAACTTAAAATTAGAGAGGAAGAGGAAAGGGAACCCTGAGGATCATCTAGTCCAACCCAAGCAATGCAGAAATATTCAGCTGTCCCAAACAGGGATCGAACTTGCAACCTAGGCATTGTCAGTGCCATGCTCTAACCAACTGAGCTATCCAGGCTCTCAAGGACAATGGAGAGGGAAAACGCGCCAGCACACTGGCCAACAAATTAAAATGTAAGGCAAACCCACTCAGTCACCCAGACCAGCCATGCAATTGGACAGGTAAGGGCAATAGAGGGGAAAACGTACAAGCACCCTGGCCAAAAATTAAATAAAAACGCACTGCCACCAAGGCAGAGGCAGGGTAAGGAAAGCGAGGATACGAGGAAGAAAGAAAGACGGAGCCACACTCACACTCAGACCTCGCTGGGGGCATGTGCTGGGCAAGGGAACAAGCTGCAGCTTAAGAAAGGTTAATTCGCACTCAGGCTGCACAAACAAATCAGGCACCAGGAGTGGGGGGGAAATAGAAGGTTAAATGTAGGTTTTTACCCGGAAAAGAAGACACAGCAAGGCAAACCTGGCTGCCTGGGTTTTTAAAGTTAAAAGGCAAGCCAGGAACCAGGCAGCCTCCACACACACAGACCCCTCCCCCGACTCCAAACCTCATGGCTCTTCCCTGTGATAACTGAGATGACTCCTAGCTGATGACTCGCTGAGGGACTTCCCGAAGAGGCGACGACGGAGAATGAGGCCGGGGAAAGGCTGTCGCTGCAGCAAAAGCTGCTGAACACGCCCCCTCAGTGGCACCTGGTTGGGTGGCCCTCCGAGGGGGCGTGAGCGCCAGCCAGGTGAGCTGGAGGCAGGGGGCTACGCCCCCTGCTAGGCGGGGCTCAGGCTCCCGACCACAACCCCTCCCCTCTCTTTCAGGGAGGAGAGTCTTTGCCAAAATATCAGCAAAAATTTTATAATCCACATTAAGGAGTGAGATGGGACGGTAATTCTTAAGTTGGGTCTTTTCAGATTCCAATTTAGGTATCAATGTGATGAATGCTTCTTTCCACGATTCTGGTGCCCTTTTCCCCTCCATGATCTGATTACATACCTCCATTAATGGTTGAATCAAGAAGTCTTTTAATGTCTTATAATACTTGGAGGTAAGTCCGTCTGGGCCTGGAGATTTCCCTAATTGCATATTCTGAATGGCACTCTCGATTTCCTGTTGTGTTATTCTATAATTCAGGGTTGTTCTCTTCTCTTGAGATAATTTTTGTAATCCATTATTTTTTAGAAATTGGTCTATCTCAGTCTCTTCCTGTGGCCCTTGCGTGAACAGTTTTTTGAAATATCTCTGGAAACACTTTCTAATTTCTTCTGGTTTCTGAATATTTCTCCCTTCAACCTCCAGATTGGTGACAAAGTTCAATTTTTGTCTCTTTTTCAGCTGCCATGCTAGCAGCTTTCCACATTTATTCGCCGATTCAAAAGATCTTTGTTTCATTTGTTTGATTTTCCATTCCACTTCTTGGTTTATCTTTTTTTTTTTTTTATAAACTTTATTACAAGCACGTACACTTACACATACAAAGAAAATACAAGCACGTACACTTACACATACAAAGAAAATAATAATATCAAACAAGAAAAAAAAAAATTCCCGATCATACCCTTACACACATTTAACTTCCATTAACCTCAGCTTTGGATTAAGTATTCTACATAAATCTTCTGCAGTTATTTTCATTTATCTTTACATGTCATAGGAGTTAAACATTGTCTACTGTTAAGTTATAAATTCTCAAGTTGTTCTCAAGGTAACTTAAAAATTTAGACCAATCCTCTATCTTTTTATTGGGGTTATCCCGCCTAATATATTGTGTGAGTCTCGCCAATTCCAAATACTGGTACAGTTTCACCTGCCACTCTCTCATTGTTGGTATTTCGGGGGATTTCCATTTCTTTGCTATTAAGATCCTCGCAGCAGCGGTGGCATACTGGAAGAAGGTCTGATCCGTCTTTTTTATTTCCTCCCCTATCATCCCTAAGAGGAAGATTTCCGGTTTCTTGGGAAAGTTATACTTCAAAATTTTCTTTAGCTCTTCATATATTTGTCCCCAGAAACCCTTCACCTCCTCACAGGTCCACCAAATATGGAGGAAAGTTCCCACCTTATCCTTACACCTCCAACAAGTATTGTCTGCTGTCCTATACATTCTCCCTAGTCTGGCCGGAGTCAAATACCAACGATACATCATCTTATATAGATTTTCCCGTAAATCAGCACACGCAGTGAAACTCATGCCCTTCTTCCACAGAGTTTGCCATTTATCATAGCCTAACTCATATCCTAGATCCTTGTTCCATTTAATCATTACCTCTTTAATCGTCTCTTCTTTGTTTTCACTTTCCAGCAATTGCCTATACATTTTAGACAGTAGTTTAACATTACTCTCCATAATCTCCACTTGGAATCTAGATTTATTTTCCGCCATACCCATTCTCTTATGTTCTCTCCACAATGCGTTAATTTGATGCAGGTGAAACCAATCCTTAATTTTCTCTTTTAATTCATCCTGCTGTCTTAATTTCCACCCTTCTTCTGATTTAATTAAAAGATCTTCGTACGTCCACCTACTACCTGTCATGTTTAATTTCTTTATTTTAATGATATCCACGGGTGAGAGCCACCAAGGGGTACTTTGTTCAATCACATTTTTCTTCCTACTCCAAACTTCTAAAAGTGACCCTCTGACTATATGATTAGAAAAACCTCTATGAACTTTATCTTTCTCCTGCCAGAGGTAGGCATGCCACCCAAATCTCAAATCAAATCCTTCCAGATCTAATACATCAGTATCTTTCAGGGTGGCCCACTCTTTTATCCAAAGTAGGCATGCCGCCTCATAATAAAGCCTTAAGTTTGGTACCCCAAAGCCCCCTCTTTCCCTAGGATCCGTCAAATATTTAAATTTCACCCTAGGTTTCTTCTCCTGCCAGATATATTTGGTCAAAGTCCTTTGCCAGTTTTTAAAGCAGGCGGTACCTTTTATAACTGGTAAGTTCTGAAACAAAAATAATAGCCTCGGGAGGATGCACATCTTAATCGAAGCCATCCTCCCGGTCCAGGACAGATTCAGTCTACGCCAGGTATCCATATCTTTCTTAATTTCTTTCCACAATTTATTATAATTATCCTCCACCAAATTAATATTCTTTGGAGACAACCAAATTCCCAAATATTTCACTTTGTTTACTACTTTGATATCCAGTTGTTGTTCCAACTGTAATCTCTCCTGTGCTGTCAAATTCTTTATTAAAATTTTAGTTTTACCCCTATTTAACTTGAATCCGGATAATTTACCGAACTCTTCCAAAAGTTCTACCGCTCTGCTAATACTTTCAATTGGATTCTCTAGAAAGAGGACCACATCATCCGCGTAGGCCTTTAATTTGTATTCCTTCTCTCCAATTCTTACTCCCCTGATATTCGGGGTCGCTCTTATTTTATTTGCGGCTGTTTCTAGCACCAAAATAAACAATAAAGGTGACAGGGGGCAGCCCTGCCTTGTGCCTTTCATAATTGGGAAGCATTTGGTCAAATTATTATTAATAATCAACCTAGCCCGCTGCTCAGTATAGATCGCCCTAATGCCCTTCAGGTAGGGGCCCCCTATTCCCACCTTGTCAAGATTTTGTAACAAAAATTCCCAGGAAACACGGTCAAAAGCTTTTTCTGCGTCGATAAAAATAAGGGCAGCTGGCACGTCTGGTCTTGCATCCAGGTACTCCATGATATCTACTACGTGTCGGACGTTATCCCTCATTTGCCTTCCTGGTAGAAATCCCACTTGGTCTCTATGTATATATCTGTTTAATAGTTTTTTAAGCCTACTAGCCATGATGTCTGCAAAAATCTTATAATCACAGTTTAAGAGTGAAATTGGCCTATAATTTTTTAAATCTGCCTTATCATTTTCGGTCTTAGGGATTAACGTAATAAACGCCTCCTTCCAGGAACTAGGTATCCTCCCCTCTTGGAGGGTGTTGTTTATTACCTCCGTTAATACTGGTGCTAACGGATCTGCCAGTTTTTTATAATATTTAGCAGGGAGACCGTCCGGGCCCGGAGACTTCCCGTTCTTCATCTTATTGATAGCGTCCCTGACCTCTTTTACAGACACCACTTTATTTAATTGCGTACAATCCTCTTCCGTAAAATATTTCCTTTCTTCTTGATCTAAATAGTTCTCTATTTCTGCACCGCTCTCTTCTCCTTTTTCATACAGCTTTTCAAAAAAAGTAACAAACCTGCTTTCAATTTCGTCTGGGTCTTCTATCACCCTCTCATCTACAATAAGCTTATTAATCGTGTTTTGTTTCTTTCTTTTCCTCAGCTGCCATGCAAGAAGCTTCCCCATTTTATTAGCCGACTCGAAATATTTCTGTCTTGAAAATTTAATTTTCTGTTCTACCTCTTGATTCAAGATGGCTGAGTATTGGGACTGTAATACCTTCACCGCTTGATTAATCGTATCGTCAGTTGGGTTTAGGGCCAATTTCCTTTCATAATCTTTCAATTGGGCCAAGATTTCGTCCTTCTTTTTCTCCCTTAACTTCTTTCTATAGCTGTTTTGCTGTATCAAAAAACCTCTTAGGACTGCCTTACCGGCGTCCCATACCAACTCTATTGGGGTGTCTCCATTCAAATTTATCTCTAGATATTCTCTCAAGGTTTTTTTTGCCATGTCCAGCACTTCCTCATTCTCAAATAGATATTCATTCATCCTCCACCTGAGTTGCCCTTTCAATTCATTTTTAATTTCCAAAGTCAAGGGGCAGTGATCTGACAAGGTCCTGGGTAGTATCTCACATCTCTTAACTCTCCATATCATAGCCCTGGTCACCCATATCTGATCTATCCTACCCCAGCTCTGGTGGGGCTCTGAATAATGAGTAAATTGTTTGGTGGTGGGATTTCGGTGTCTCCAGATGTCAGTTAGATCTAAGCTTTCCACCAATTCATTAAAGGCGTTGGGGAGCTTCCCCCTGTTTACATTCCTCTGATTTTCACTTCTGTCCAAACTTGGTGTTGGTACCCCGTTCCAATCTCCCAATAATATTAACTTATAGGGTTCCAGTTCTAACAGCATACCTTCAAGTTTTCCAAAGAACTCCGTTCTATTTGTATTCGGTGCATATACCGACACTACATTAATTCTTTCCCCTCGAAAATTTAATTGAATACCTAATATTCTACCTTCCTCGTCTTTGCAAATTTGTATTGGTTCCCACCTTTCTTTAACATATATTACCACTCCTTTTTTTTTTGTTTACATCCGAATTTATAAATTCTACTCCCAACTTTTTATTCACCAGAATATGTCTATGCCTCTTTGCAATATGAGTTTCCTGAAAACAGATTACATCATATCTCTTCTTACTCAGAGCTTTTTGAATTTTATTCCTTTTAACCTTCTCATTCAACCCATTCACATTCCACGATAAAAATTTTAAAGTGTCCAGTGTTGTCTTAGTTCTCCAACTACTTTACCTCAAATCAAAACTTGAATTAAAATCTGGCGCCTTTTTTCCCTAGGAGCCCCTCCTCTTCAGCCGCCCCTTCTCCCACTGCGGCTTCCTCGTCTTCATCTCCTGAATTTAGCCCCCTCTCTCCTTGATCTTTCGCGCTCCCCTCCCCCTCTTCTTTCCTTTCTCGACTATTCCCTTTTACTTCTTCCCTATCCCGCACTCTGTACTCTGTCCTTCCCAACTCTCTTTCATATCTTCTTAGAAACTTCTCTGTTTCCTGTATGTCCGTCAATTTGAATTTCTTATCTTTATAAAAGAAAGTTATCCCCTCGGGGAATTCCCACCTAAATTGTATTCCGTTTCTCTTTAGAACAGCCACCACTTGTCTATAGCCTTCTCTTTTTCGTAATAATCTAATTGGAATCTCTTTATAAATAATGATGGGCCTGCCTTCGATTCTAAGTTTGTTCCGATAACTCGTCCTTAGAATTAGATTTCTCATTTCTAAGGAGTTGAATATCACCAGGCAGTCACCCAAAAATTTATTGATTTTTAGGTGTTGAGGTCTAGACATTCTGAATGCGTTATCTATTGTTAGTGCTATCTCTTCTTCCTCCAAACCCAACCATTTCGAAAGCTCCTTAATCATTTTCTTTTTAACATCCTCATTTCTTTCTTCTGCCACACCTCTAAATTTTAAGTGAAGCTGCTTTTGCCGCATATCAGCCATGGCAAGGTTATCCCAGATCTTGTCCTGTGCTTTATTTAACTCGCTCAGCTCTTCCTTCATCCTCCCTGTTTCTTTTTTCTGTTCCCTCATTTCTTTCTGTAATTTCTTGTTAGACTCCTCAATTATCTTGGATTTTATTGATAGGTCTTGAATTTTAGATGAGAGCTCTCCTACTGCCTCTTCTATTTTTTTATCAATCAAGTCTTGCATATCCCCTAGCTTGTTTTCCATATATGTTTCGTTTTGTTTGAATTCTTCCTTTATTTTAATCCATAAGCTATCTAGATCTTTAATCTCCTCTTGACGCGATGTCTTTCTTTCCCCCGGGGTCCCACCCACTTTCTTTGCGTCCTTCCCCTCCTTCCCCATCATTATTTATAACGTTCCCCCTTTATTATGGTCCTTTCCCCCCCTATAATCCTAACCTTTCCTCCTTTCCTCTCAAAGAGTGCCCACCGGGGTATTATATATTATATCTAGTCTAGCTATACCCAAACAAACACAGATAGTCCCCCGTGGGGGCAACAATCCCATGATATGTTCTTCAGCAGCCCCAGGAGGAGAATCTTGATCTTGATCCAGAGGCGTCAGTTAGTCCATTCCTGGTCTTGACCTTTTCTTTTTGTTTCTTTTGTTTCTCTCAGTCCTTCCCTTCGGGCCCCTTGCCTGCCTCTCCTGCGTCACACCCAACACCCAACACCCAAAAGGAGGGTGAGGGCTGGAGATGAATAGAGGGTGGAGTGGTTCTTAAACACGTGGTTATCCCACACAGTTTCTTGTCCTTTACCTTCAACTTTAGTCCTGATTTAGTTACTCCCGGTACTTCAGGAACTTCAAAAACTTTCAGGAACTTCCAACACTTTGAGCGACACTTTAAACAGCACTTTAAACAATTTCAAGCACTTTACACACTTTATGCACTATGGTCTCCTTTACCCCCAAAAGTTCAAAGATCCGGTAGTGCTCACCGTTGCAGTCCCGGTTGCAGTCTAGGCTCCTACTCAAAGTTGCATATCCCCCTCGTCCTCCTCAGCCCCTCATCACTCAGGCTTAGTCACAAAAGAGGGCTCTGTACCGTCGGTTTGCTCCTTATCCAACTTCCCGACCAAGGGCCAGCTGCTTAAAGTAGCGACCTGACCAGCTGTAACCGTCGCTATATGAGGCGTCTTTAATATATCTCAGGATGCAAACCGATTTTTCGAGCCCCTGCCGCACCTCCCTTAGCGTATTCTCACCAAGCCTTTTATAAGTAAATGGCCTTAAGGGAGGTGAGTAGCATGGGTAACATTGAGAAGTCAAGGCAGGTGGGTAGCATTGAAAAGTCGAGGCTGCTCAATAATGTAACCGAGAGGGAGCCTCTCCGGGAGGGCTTAAAGAGGGCGTTAACCACAGTCTATCCCCCAAAATTGGCGTTATACTTATTCAACAGAGTTTATAAGGAGTCCTTAAGAGTCATTATAGTCCGTATTTACTGTCGATTCGGCTCTTACTCACTCAGTCAGACTATTCGTTAACCTCCTCACTCCTGCGACTTCCCCTCTGCGCCATCTTACATCCGCTGCCGAGGAAAATCCCGTTAAAAATACAAACACAGGGAAAACCTGGGCGTCTCCCAGCTTCACATCAACTGCGCGCTTGTAAGCGCTTCCCAACAGAAAAAAAAGACTTTCGTACGCTGGAGACCCCGTTCTTATCCCCAAGGGGTCCCGACGCTGTTTGCAGCTGAAGCTCCGGGCGTTTCGCTGTGGAATGGCACTTCCCGGTTTGCGCTCGCAGTCGCCGTTCTTTCTGTCCTCTCTATCCTTCCCAGAGGGAGTAGGTCGACCGCAACCACGCTGCTGGTGGCCTCTCTCCCAGGGGATTTTCCCCCCTGAGATTTCGGGGGACGCTTCGCCCTTACGTCTTTCCCCACGTTTCCACAGCGCCCAGAAAGCCGAGAGCTGGCTTTCTGTGCTTCCTCACCGCTTGCGTCCGGAACCGGAAGTTTCTCCCACTTCTTGGTTTATCAATTTCGCATATTGTGCTTGGTGGAATTTAATCTCTCTTAAAATTTCTTTTGATTTTGGTTTTAGTCTCAACTTTTTCTCTCCGTCTCTTATCTTCTCTAATATCTTATCCTTTTTTCCACTCCAGAGTTTTTTCTTAATCGTATTCTGTTGTATCAGAAACCCTCTCATCACAGCTTTGCTTGCGTCCCAGATTGTTCTCTTTTCAACCGAAGTGTTTAAATTTATTTCAAAATAATCTTTCAAGGTTTTTTGGGCCTTCTTCATGATCTCCTGATCTCTTAACAGAGTGTCATTCATTTTCCATCTGAAGGAACCGGCTGGAGTAAGTCTCAATTCCATTTTCAAGGCGTTATGGTCGGAGCAGGTTTTTGGGCAGATTTCCACTTTTTTAGTCTTAGGTGCCAGCCCTCTAGTTGTCCATATTTGGTCGATTCTTGACCATGATAGGTGGGCCTCAGAGAAGAATGTTCCTTCTTTCCCTAGGGGGTTCTTTGTCCTCCAAATGTCAATCAAGTCCATACTGTCAGTTAGTTCAAAAAAAGTTTTAGGTAGTCTGCCATCTTTAGTCAAATTTTGGTTTTGTGACTTGTCCATATAAGTAGAGACCACTCCATTCATGTCTCCCATCATGATGATGTTATTATAGTCCAAATAATCCAGCATTGTCTCGTGCAGCTTCTTGTAAAATTCCGATTTCCCCTCATTTGGTGCGTAGATTCCTACTATCAAGAATTTTTCTCCTTGTGATTGTATCTCTATTGCCATGATTCTTCCTTGCTCATCTTTAAACAGAAATTTCGGCGACAGGTTCTCCTTTGCATAAATCACTACGCCTCTTTTCTTAACTTTATCTGAAGAAATAAATTCGTGACCTAATCTTTTGTTAATTAGCACTTTTCTGTGGAGCCTAGTCACATGTGTTTCCTGCAAGCAAATAATGTCCAATTGTTCTTTTTTCAAAATATGAAATATCTTTCTTCTTTTCTCCGGGGAATTTGCGCCATGAATGTTCCAACTAAGCAGCTGTAGAGACATCCTGAATCAGTTTGTAAGTCCTAATAGGGAGTCGACTTCCTTTTCGTCCAGACCTGCAGGTGGCCCTGGTGTTGATTCAGGCGAAGGTGGTGGCCAGACTCCTGCCACTCCTTTCCGAAGGTCCTCCCCGTAGTCGTGTAGAAACTTCTCTTGGTCCTCTGCTGATCTGATTTTTACTTTTTTCCCTTTAAAGTTAAAGGATATTCCTTGGGGAAACTCCCACCTGTAGGGAATTGTGTTGTTTCTCAACAGTCCTGCTAGGTCTTTATATGTAGTTCTTAAATCCAAAAGTTGTTTCGGAACATCTCTGTAGATTTCTGCTTTCTTGCCTTGAATCACCAGTGGATTTTTGAAATGTAGGCCTAGTATATTATCTCTTTCTTGCCTAGATCTTAAAATGATCAGGCAGTCTCTAGATCTATCCTTCCTCACCACTCTTCCCAGTCTGAAAGCGGTGACGATTTTAAAGTCCTTATCTTCCGCTATACCCCAGAACTTTGAAAATTCTGCTGTCAAAAAGCCAATCAAATCTTCTTTTTCAAGTTCTGGAATTGATCTCAATCTAAAATTGTTCTCCCGATTTTTCAATTCCACCATGGACAGATAGGCCTGTTGTTCGTTGATTTGCCTGCTCAGTGGCCTTACTTCCTTTCTTACTTCCTCAATTTTCTTATTGGCTTGTTCTGCTTTTTGATTCGCTTCTTCAGCCAGTTTGCGATTCTCTGCTGTTGTTGTTTGAATATTCCCAATTGCTTGTGTATTTTGGGAAACTTGCTCAGTCAATTTGTTGATAGTGGCTGTCACTTGATCAAATTTTTCCGCCTGTTCATCCGCTTTCCTGTTTAAAGCTGCCAATTGTTCCAAAATTTCTTTAGAGACTGGGTCAAGCCCTCCTGAAGCCATATCCCCTAGGTCTGGCTGCTTGATTTCTCCTTCTTGCAAGCCTAGGACAGTTGGGACAGATGATCTACGTGTCTGCGCAGTCAAAGTTGTTTGCAACAGTTCAGATTGTTTTGGTTTTGATTTGGCAGCCCTTGTTCTCCCTGTGCCACTCATTCCACAGCTGTCTATGTATCAAGGTCAAATTGTAAATCCCATGGGAAAAACAGTCCAGAATAAAAACATCCAGGCAGAAGATGAACAAAACAATAAGCAGTTCTCAGAGACTAAATAATCCACAGTCCTCTAGGGGGAGCTCCCCTGTAGTCAAAAAAAAAAAAAAAAGTAAAAACTTTCCACCATTAAATTCCCAATGGACCAACAAAGAAGAAAAAAATAGGAAGTACCTTCAACATTCCTTTAAACTTGCAGAGCTTTGCCCGAGTTGAAAAGAAAGTCTCAATAATGGTGCATGCAACAGTTCCCTATTTGTATCCCACAGTAAGGCTCAAATGTAGCACGTTGAAACTTTAGATACAGTTTCCGCAAATTGACAGATCTTTATATCCAGGCAGTCCGCAGACTATTTTTTCTCAAAATTTTGTAATCCACCAAGAGAAGGCGCAATCCCAGTCCAAGTCCAGTTCATTTACACAAAAGTAATCCTCTTTACTTATAAGTAGCGAAGTCAGAATTTGCACAGTATAAGCGGATTCCCTTTAAAGTCCCTCTTTCAGCGCTTCCCGCTTGTCGAGGTCTTTGCTTTGAACTTAAGCAGAATCGGAAGACGGACTTCCCTTTTGACGTCTCCCGTTTTCAGCCGAATTCAATAATTTAGTTCCCCAATCTTGTGGTTCTTACTCACGAGTATGTTGTTTAGAGTCGGATAGTCATAGAAGAAAGGTCAGCGCTCATCAGCAGCAGCCGCGCGGCTTCACTTCCGCGGAAAGAGCGATGAACTCACAGCACCGCTCCCCCTTTCACGTTCCGGAGCCCCTTACGGGGTTCCTTCTTCGTTTCCAGGGTCGCTCCTGGTGCCCGCCGAGTCCCACGACCACAAGCTCACTCTGCCTGTGGGTTTTCTTAACGGGTCTCCGCTCTGCCGCAGCCATTGCCGTTTCGCGCCGCCTCCGGAATACATTCATTTTGATCACAGCAATACGGCCTAACAGTGAAATCTTCAAATTTGACCATATCTCTAGATCCTTTTTTACTTCCGTCCAGCATTTCTCATAATTGTCTTTAAACAAGTTCACATTTTTAGCTGACATATTAATCCCCAAGTATTTCACCTTCGTAACCACGGTTAACCCCGTTTCATTCTGGAACCTCTCCCTTTCTGTAGCTGTTAAGTTTTTCTCTAATACCTTAGTCTTTAATTTATTCAATTTGAATCCTGCAACTTGACCAAACTCTTGAATTAATTCTAAAACTCTTTTAGTACTAGTGTCTGGCTCTTGTAATGTAAGTACCAAGTCATCTGCAAATGTTCTATGTTTGTACTGTTTAACTCCGACCTGTACCCCTTTAACTAGCTGGTCCCTTCTAATCATGTTCAGCAAAACCTCCAGGACCGATATAAAAAGCAAAGGGGAAATTGGGCACCCCTGTCATGTCCCTTTTTCTATTCTAAAGTCTTCCGTAACCACATTATTTACAATTAGCTTAGCCTTTTGTTCAGAGTATATTGCACCCATACCATTCTCAAATCCTTGGCCTACCCCCATCCCATGTAGATTCTTCTTCATAAAACTCCAAGAAATGTTGTCAAAGGCTTTCTCCGCATCCACAAATATCAGTACTGCTTTAGTGTTTATATTCACTTCTAGTTTTTCCAAAATATCTATTATATTCCTCACATTGTCTGACAAATGTCTTCCTGGGAGAAAGCCTGCTTGGTCCTTGTGAATCTCTTCCATCAATACTTTCTTCAACCTTTTAGCCAAAATGTCAGCAAAAATTTTGTAATCCACATTAAGTAACGATATAGGGCGGTAGTTCTTAAGCTGAGTCTTTTCAGTCTCTGTTTTCAGTATGAGTGTAATATAAGCTTCTTTCCACGATACTGGTGCCCTTTTCCCCTCTAAAATTTCATTGCAGACTTCCTTCAAAGGTTGTAATAGCCACTCCTTCAAGGCCTTGTGTAATGGGAATTGGGGTTACTTGTGCGTAAACTGCAAACTGCTCCAAGCTGGTCGTATAGCTAAACCTTTCCCTGGTTTGACAGCCCTTACAACGCGACTGTCTTAGTCGCTGGCAGAATCCGTGAGTGGGCGTCTCCTAAACTTCCTCCAACATAGAAATTCTTTGACTCCAAGTCTCCTCCTAGATTCTCTGCGCGGAAGCCTTCTGCGCAGCGTGGGCGTGCCAAGCGGAGGTCCCGCAAATGTGGAGCTGGTGTGGATAGCGCGAAGAGGGATGCGCTGGAGCGAATTCAAGCCAGCCGTGATGGCGAGAGCTGCCTCGGAGGGCCCACCTGATGCCCTGGTTATCCAGTTGGGGGAAAACGACCTGGCGTACCGCAAAGCTATTGACTTGAGATGGAACATTTTTGACGATTTTGCTGATCTGATGGCGGTTTACCCAAACATTACTAACTTGTGGTCCTCGTTGCTTGAGAGGAGGACATGGAGGGATTGTGTGAGCCCGGTTGGAATCAATAAAGCAAGAAAGGTCCTGGAGCGGGCTGTGGAACGTAGAGTGGTGGCTCTGGGCGGGTGCGTCATAGGACACCCAGGCATCCAGTACAGCAACGAAGGTGTGGGGTTCATTGGCAGGGGTTCATTGTTATGCAAATGAATGGGGGGGAAGGAAGCGCCATCACCTTCCCCCAAGGAAAGGGTAGTCCGGTAGAGGACTCCGGGGGGCGTTGCCTTGTCCGAAACCTAGGGAGGTAAGGGCCTCTGGCACGCCCCCGAGCGGTGACACCCGTGGGATCCTAGTTGGCGTACTTCAACAGGACTCCCACGGCTTGTGGATAACCCTTCCCGGTCTCCATGCCGGGTAGTCGATAGGAGCCAATGCCTAAGGCCAATACCTTTCAATTCTGTAATCAATACAGTTGTGGCCTTTTTATGCCCATTAACCTTATATAATGTGTCCAGTGTCTTCATTTCACATGGGGGAGGGGACTTGCCACGCAAAGCCATTTCCGACCTTGGGAGGAGAGGGGGTTGCGGGTTACCCCTCCCACACACGCGGGGGCTGGCCTTTTGCCCCCGCGAGATCCAGGGAATCCCCGGGCGTGCCTGCGACCTGGCCCGTCAATCGACGGGCTGGGGAGGCGTGGCCTAGCATACTTAAGGCCAGGTACGCCCAGGGACCGCCCTCTTTCCCCTTGCCAGCTGAGCGGTTTTCCGTTCCTTGGACGGCGACGTGGGAAACCCCGGGAAGGAGCTATCCCCTTCCTCAGAAGATTCAAACACCGCTCCCCATCTGCTGCTGTCTCTTTCCGCTGCCCAATCTCCCCAGTTGGATTCCTCTCCCTCGGATACCCCTCCTTCCTCCTCTTCGGAGGCTGGCCACCCCTCAAACTCTTCTTCATCATCCGTGGTGCCAAATTGCTCTTCCCAGAACCTTCCTAGGGGTTTGGGCTTCTTTGGGAACCTGCTATGAAACTCCTCCTGCAGATACTCATCCCTGATCTCTTCTGCAGGAACCCAAGTGTTTTCCGACTCTGGTTCCCCTTCCCAAGCCACCAAATATTCCACCCTTCTCCCTCTCCACCTTGAATCGAGAATTTCCGCTGCGTGACCACTAAATTCCCTTTCCTCCACCAGTGGATGCATGGGGATTTCTCTTTCTCGCCCCTGAAATTCCCTCCCTTCCCGGTACGGTGAGAGCAAGGACCTGTGGAACACCGGGTGTAGTTTCATGTTGGTGGGCAATTTGAGTCTAAAGGTCACAGGATTCACCTGTTGGGTTACCTCGAAGGGTCCCAGTCGCCTTGGCCATAATTTCTTACACCCCCCTTTGAACGGTAACCCTTGGGTTGACAACCACACCTGGTCCCCAACCCTTATTGTCTCCCCTTCTCTGCGGTGCTTGTCTGCCTGCCTCTTGTACACTTCCTTAGCCCTCTCCAGGTTAACCTTAAGTTGTTGATGTAAAGCTTCCATTTCTTCCACAAATTGTTTGGCCGCCGGCACACTCCCCCTCCCCTCCCCCTCCCCTGGGAAGGCCCTGGGGTGACACCCGTAATTGGCCATGAAGGGACTCATCCCCGTGGACACGTGTTCAGCGTTATTGTATGCAAATTCGGCCACCGCTAGTTTTTCCACCCAATCGTTCTCCCTTTCGTTGACGTAGCAGCGTAGGTACTGTTGAAGTACGCTACTGACTGTTTCTGCTTGTCCGTTGGTCTCCGGGTGTCTGGCCATCGAGAAGCTCACTTCGACGTCCAGAACCTGGAAGTAAATTGCCTGCCTCTGTCGGACAAAACCCTCAAGGGGGCGCCATGCAACCTGAAAACGTGATCTATAAACAGCCTAGCTGTCTCCTCCGCTGTCACTGCATGCGAGCAAGCAATAAAATGGCACATATTGGTCATCAAGTCCATATGGGAGTCGGAACTTAAGAGGTTAAGTTGTTCCCATGATGCCTCAACATTCTGACGTCAGCTTTGGAAGCTGGGAGGAGTTTTCTGACTGTTCCTCTCGGTCTTTGAGAGAGAAAGACGCAGTTTGTCATGGCTGCGAGAAGTCCTGGAGTTTTCTGAGAAAGGATGCAATAAAGAGCTGTAAATGGACAATCTGGTGCTCTGTGTATTTGTCGGAAGCTACGTGACAGTTTGCCGCTGTGTTTTACTCTGCTAGGCGTGACGGAACGAAGCAGATTGCGCCGCTAAGTGGGAAGCGTGCCGGACCGCTGTAAAGAGCTAATTGGACCGTAAATCAATTAGCAGGTCACGCACTAATAAATCAACAGTCCACTACCACCATGACTGCTGTTTTCCCCCTGGACTTGGGTAAATCGGTCATAAAATCCATGGATACCACTTCCCAGGGCCTTCCAGGGGTGGGTAAGGGCTCCAGTAACCCCACAGGTGCTGCCTTCTCCCCTTTAGCCCTCTGGCAGTGCTCGCACCCCCGTACGTATTTCCGCACATCTTCCCTCACTCTTGGCCACCAGAACTGCCTGGTGACAAGCAACATGGTTTTGTGTTGACCAAAATGTCCCGCCGTGGGGTTATCATGTAGTTGTTTGAGTACTCTTCTCCTCGGGTCCCCTTCTAGTATGTACAATGCTCCCTTATAGTACAGAGCCCCCTCCTTTTCCTCAAAACCCCCCTGATTTTCTTCTGCGTCTCGTATCTCCCTGATTTTAGTTTGTGCGTACTCGTCATTCCTCGTCAACCCGGCTAGTTCTTGTCTCCCTACCAACACTCCCACACACACCCATCGGTCCTCGGGTATCACATGTCGTACTTCCGGCACCCCCTCTCCTTCCAAGTACTCTGGTTTACGGGAAAGGGCATCTGCCCTGACGTTTTCCTTTCCCGGCACATACTGAATTTCAAAGAAGAACTTGGAAAACTCCTGTGCCCATCGCACCTGTCTTTGGTTGAGAACTCGTGCAGTCCTCCAATATTCCAGGTTCTTATGGTCCGTGCACACCTGGATCTTGTGCTGCGCGCCTATTAGAAAATGTCTCCAACGTCGAAAGGCTTCATGAATTGCAAGCAGTTCCCGGTCATACACTGTGTAGTTCTGTTCGGACTTGTTCAGCTTCCTTGAAAAAAAGGCACACGGCTTCCACTCTGATCGATTTCCCGTCTGGAGCAACACAGCTCCCACCACTCTGTCTGACGCGTCTGTTTCCAATCTCATAGGCTTCTGCAGATCCACGTGTAAGAGTTGCTCTTCCGAAGCGAATGCCCTCTTTAGCTTTTCAAAAGACTGCTGAGCCGCTTCTGTCCATTCAAACTTCTTCTTGCTGCTGAGACAATCAGTTATGGGTGCCGTTAAGTGGGCAAAGTTCTTGATAAACTTTCTATAGAAGTTTCCAAACCCCAGGAACCTCTGCACGTCCTTCCGGGTCTTGGGAGTCTTCCATTCTAGTACCGCCTGCACCTTGCCTGGGTCCATGGCTAAGCCTTTGTCCGACAACCTGTAGCCCAGGAACTCAACCTCTCGGGCGTGGAATTGGCATTTCTCCAGTTTGACCCACAGCTGGTGCTCCTGCAGCCTCTTCAGCACTTCCCTGACATCCTTAACATGCTGCTCCTCGTTCTCCGAGTAGATTAGCACATCATCTAGGAAGGCCACGCAATTCTTGTACAGCAGGGACCCCAACACGTGGTGCATGAAAGCTTGAAAGCAGGTCGAACCGGATTGTAATCCGAAGGGCATAACTAGGTACTCAAAGGCCCCCAGAGGGGTGAACATCGTGGTTTTCCATTCGTCCCCCTCTCTCATCCTTATCAAATTGTACGCCCCCCGAAGGTCCAGCTTGGTAAAGACCTTCCCTTTCCTTACCCTGGCCAAAATGTCATCAATTCTGGGCATAGGGAAGGTCACTGGTTCTGATACCCGGTTCACCGCGCGGTAATCTACGACCAATCTGGGCTCTTTGGAGTCTCTTTTGTCTACAAAGAACACTGGACTGCCCCCCACCGCCCTTGATTCTCATATGAAACCCCTCTTCGGGTTCTTGTCAATGAACTTCCGCAACTCCTGCATCTCCCTGTCCGACATGGCGTACAGCTTACCCACTGGTAACTGAGCCCCTGAGAGTAGGTTGATCTGACAGTCAAAGGGCCTGTGAGGGGGCAGTCTATCCACCTCTTTCTCACTGAAGACTTCTTCCAGATCTGCATACTGAGGTGGTACTCTCCCCTTTTCTCCCACCGCCATCCCTGCCACCCTGGCTACTGCCATCCTCGGGGTTTCCCCTTCGTGGCAGTGCTCTACGCAGTGAGCTGACCCAAAGGTGACTGTCCGCTGGTGCCACCCCACTACTGGATTGTGCAGTGCCAGCCAGCTCATTCCCAGTATGATTGGTGGCCCGGCTAATGTGGCAACGTGAAAGGCAATTGTCTCAGTGTGTCTGGAGACCCTCATTTTCATGGGAGGGGTCTGGTGGGTCACTCCCCCCCCAAGAGTTCTCTCCCATCAATGGCCGTTACTTGCAAGGGGTGTTCTAGAGGCACCACGTGGAGCTGGTGTTCTAGTGCAAAATCCCTGCTAAAGAAGTTGCAAGAGCTGCCTTCACCTTAATAGGGTGTCCGTTAGGGAGTTCTAACACCACCTCTATGGCTATGGCTGCCCGGGGGGGGGGGTCTGGTTTGGGCACATTCACTGGTTGCTCGCCTGGCTGCTGTGCCCGCTCTCCTGCAGCCAAGCATTGCCGTTTCCCTGCTCCTGCTCACCACCAGCTGCCCCCACCATTCCTTGCCACGCCTTTCTCTGAGGGCAGACTCTGGCAAAATGTCCCGGCTGTTGGCAGAGAAAACACTTCTTGGTCATTTTCCCCTCCTTCTTGCGAACCTCGCCGGAGGTTTGATAGTAATGGAGCCAGTCTCGTACTTTAGACTTTAATCTCTCATAACTCTGTAATTTCATTTTATCTCCCCCTTGTTCCAAAATTTCCCAATATTTTGGCCATTTGGCCTCCATATTAAGTTTTTTCACGGCTTTAGCCTCCATTGGCGACAGCCACCTTGGGGTTTTATTTTCCAACAAATCTTTATATCTGATCCAGACATTATATAATGCTTTCCTAACAATGTGATTTTTAAAAGCTTTATGCGCTTTAACCTTATCATACCATAAATATGCATGCCATCCAAATACATTATTAAAACCTTCCAAGTCCAAAATATCTGTATTCTCGAGGAGCAGCCACTCTTTCATCCAGCAAAAAGCTGCTGATTCATAGTACAGTTTTAAGTCCGGCAGGGCAAATCCCCCTCTTTCCTTTACATCCGTTAAAATTTTAAACTTTATTCTGGGTTTTTTGCCCTGCCAGACAAATTTAGAAATGTCTTTCTGGCACCTCTTGAAACAGTCCATCTTGTCAAGAATTTGCAATGCTTGAAATAAAAATAACATTCTAGGCAATACATTCATCTTAATAACTGCAATTCGGCCTAACAAGGAAAGCTTTAAATTTGACCATATTTCTAGATCCTTCTTAACTTCTGTCCAGCATTTCTCATAATTATCTTTAAACAAATTCACATTCTTAGATGTCATATTAATCCCCAAGTATTTCACCTTCTTAACCACTGTCAACCCTGTTTCATTCTGGAACCTCTCCCTTTCCATAGCTGTTAAGTTTTTCTCCAAAACTTTAGTTTTTTGTTTATTCAACTTGAATCCTGCAACTTGACCAAATTCTTGAATTAGTTCTAAAACCCTTTTCGTACTAGTGTCTGGCTCTTGTAAAGTAAGTACCAAGTCATCTGCAAAGGTCCTTAACTTATACTGTTTGGCTCCAACCTGAACCCCTTTAACCAGCTGATCACTTCTAATCATGTTTAGCAAAACCTCCAGGACTGATATAAAAAGTAGTGGGGAAATTGGGCACCCCTGTCGTGTCCCTTTTTCTATTTTAAATTCTTCCGTTACCACATTATTTACAATTAATTTAGCCTTCTGTTCAGAATATATTGCACCCATACCATTCTCAAATCCTTGCCCTACCCCCATCCCATGTAGATTCTTCTTCATAAAACTCCAAGAAATATTATCAAAGGCTTTCTCCGCGTCCACAAATATCAGAACTGCTTTAGTGTTTATGTTCACCTCTAATAATTCCAAAATGTCTATTATGTTCCTCACATTATCTGACAAGTGTCTTCTTGGGAGAAAGCCTGCTTGGTCCTTGTGAATCTCTTCCACCAATACTTTTTTCAATCTTTTTGCCAAAATGTCTGCAAAAATTTTGTAATCCACATTAAGTATTGATATAGGGCGGTAATTCTTAAGCTGAGTCTTTTCAGTCTCTGTTTTCGGTATGAGTGTGATATACGCTTCTTTCCATGATTCTGGTGCCTTTTTCCCCTCCAAAATTTCGTTGCAGACTTCCTTCAAAGGTTGTAACAACTACTCCTTCAAGGCTTTGTAGTATCTGGAAGTCAACCCATCTGGTCCTGGAGATTTGCCCAGTTGCATGTTTTGAATGGCACCTTCTATCTCTTGTTCAGTTATTTTCTGATTCAGGTCTATTTTACTTTGATGAGAGATTTTTTGTAGACCAAATTTCTTAAGAAACTCATCTATATCTCTTTCATTCTGCGGCCCTTGTGAGTATAATTTTTTGAAATAACTCTGGAAACAGTTTCTAATCTCATTTGGCTTATAAATGTTCTTTCCTTCCACCTCTAGGCTTGTAACCGTGTTTAGTTTTTGCCTTTTCTTCAATTCCCAAGCCAGAAGTTTACCACACTTATCCGCAGATTCAAATGTCTTTTGTCTCATTTGCTTAATCTTCCATTCTATTTCTTGGTTCATCAATTCCATGTATTGTGTCTGATGTAACTTAATTTCTCTCAAAATCTCCTGGGACTTTGGTTTAGATCTCAATTTCTTTTCTCCTTCTTTAATCTTTTCCTTCTTATCCTTCTTCTCATTTTGGTTTCTCTTCTTTATAGAGTTTTGTTGTATTAAAAATCATCGCATAACAGCTTTACTTGCGTCCCAGATTACTCATTTTTCCACATCCGTTTTTAAATTTATTTCAAAATAGTCTCTCAAAGTTTTTTGAGCCTTTTTGTAGACCTCTTCATCTCTAAATAAGGTGTCATTCATCCTCCATCTAAAGGAACCAGCTGTTGTTAACTTCATCTCCATCTTTACGGCATTGTGGTCGGAGCAGGTTTTTGGGCAGATTTCCACTTTCTTGATCTTTGGAGCCATCCCACTAGTAACCCATATTTGGTCAATTCTAGTCCATGTCATCATAGCTTCAGAAAAGAAAGTTCCCTCTCTCTCAAGAGGGTTCTTTGTTCTCCAAATGTCAATCAAGTCCATATTTTCAGTCATTTCAAAAAAAGTCTTTGGTAGTCTCCCATCCTTGGAAACTACCTGTCTTTGTGATTTGTCCATATTTGTAGATACTACTCCATTCATGTCTCCCAACAAGATTAAATTGTAATCCAAATAGTCCAGTAAAATCTCATGCAGCTTCTTAAAGAATTCCGACTTCCCTTCATTTGGTGCATAGATCCCTAATATCAAGAATTTTTCACCTTGAACTTGAATTTCAATTGCCAAAAATCTTCCATGTTCATCTTTAAACATCAATTTCGGGGGGAAATTTTCCTTTGCATAGATTACCACTCCTCTTTTCTTAACTTTATCAGATGAAATAAATTCTTATCCTAATCTTTTGTTGATAAGTAGTTTTCTATGCAGTCTTGTCACATGAGTTTCTTGTAAACAAATCAAGTCCAATTGTTCTTTTTTCAATATATGAAAAACATTTCGTCTTTTTCGGGGAAGGTTAAGACCATTACAATTCCAACTTAGAAGTTGCAGAGCCATCCTGTTGCTATTTACTTTTTCCTCCCACTGCTCCAAGTAGTTGTTCACCTTCCATCGGTGATTTCAATCCAAATGTTAAGTTCAAAATGTCTGTTGCTTCCTTTACTGCTTGGGTTGGTTCCACTTCGACCGTCCCTTTCACAAGATCTTCTTCGTTGTCTCGTAAGAATTGCTCTTTGTCTTGGACAGATCTTATTCTGGTTTTCCTTCCTTTGTATTTAAAGGATAGGCCTTGAGGGAATTCCCACCTAAAGGGTATTTCGTTCTTTCTCAATAAATCAACCAGCTCTTTATAATGGGCTCTTACATCCAAAATATGTTTTGGTATATCTTTGAAAATCTCCACGAAAGCATTTTCAATTTCCAGAGTTCTTTGAAAATGCAGATTCAACATTTTATCTCTTTCTTCTTTTGATCTTAAAGTTATCAAGCAGTCCCTTGGCTTCTTTCTGCCTTGTCTTCTGCCCAATCTAAACGCAGACACTATCTTAATTTCTACCTTCTCCAACTCCTGTTGCCAAAAGTCCGAGAATTCTTTAGAAAGGAAGTCCACCAGGTCGTCTTTTTCGCTTTCAGGCACTGCTCTCAATCTCAGATTTCTCTCCTTCCTTTGTATCTCGAGCATAGACAAAGCCAGTTCATGGTCTTCTAACTTTTTACAGACTGGTATTATCCTTTCCTGAGTGGCATCTGCAGAAACCTTAGCTTCTTCTGCAATCTTTCGAGTAGTGGCAGAGTCCTCTAGAAGTTTATTAATAGTCTCTGTATTTGAAGACACCCTCTTGCTGAGTTCATTCACACTTTGCGTGTTCAGATCAAGTTTTGCTGAGAGCTCTGCCAATTGTCTACTATTATCCGCACCTTGTTTTGTCAGAGATTCCAAAGATTCATTTATTTTATAGAATGCACATTCACTCAAAAATCGCAGAGTGACATGTTTGTTATCAGCCGAAATGAACCATAGGTGTTTCGGTTCTATCTCAATAGAAGGAGAACAAATAAACTTGGATTGTTCTTTCGGTGGTAATTCACCCTAACCCTAACCCTAACCCTAACCCTAACCCTAACAGTAACTCTAACCCTAACCCTAACCCCAACCCTAGCAAAGAGAAATGTAATAAGCCTAAACAAAGCCAAACAGCTTGTTTTGGGTTCCAGCTACATAGAAAGAAGAATCTTGGATTTCGCTTATTACAAGTCGTGTTCTTCGGTGTTAATGCACTTTTTTAAAAAAATGATATTTATTAATTTTTCACAGACAAGAAACAATAAAAACAAAATCCAACATTTAAACGTTTAAACATTTAAACTACAAAAACAAGACAAATAAAAAATACACTGTAGAAAAACAGTTGATAGAAGAAGGATAGAAAAAAATTAAAAATGGAGAATAAAAAGAAGAGGAAAAAACCACCAAACGGCTAAAAATGTATTGATATTTTCAAATCTTATGTTTTCTTCACTAATTTCTTGACCTCCTCACACCTCCCATTTTGTATTCCAGTTCAAATATTAAATTCAGCAAATCCTTACCCTCTAGCATTTTATCCTTACTCCATATATTAACCTATTATTATAAATATCCATTTCCAATTATCATTCCCTATTTACATTTTCACAAGCATCTCTTAACCAGTACCACTTATTTTCAATCAAACGTCCTTTCAACATTCCTTAATTTTACAGTGCTTCTGCAGGTAATCTTTAAACTTCTTCCAATCTTCCTCCACCGACTCTTCTCCCTGGTCACGGATTCTGCTGGTCATCTCTGCCAATTCCATGTAGTCCATGACCTTCATCTGCCAGTCTTCCAGTGTGGGTAGCTCCTGTGTCTTCCAATATTTTGCGATGAGTAATCTTGCTGCTGCTGTTGCGTACATAAAGAAAGTTCTATCCTTCTTTAACACCAATTGGCCGACAATGCCCAGGAGAAAGGCCTCTGGTTTCTTCAGTAAGGTATATTTAAATACCTTTTTCAATTCATTATATATCATTTCCCAGAAAGCCATTTCCGACTTGAGAGGAGAGGGGGTTGCGGGCAGAAATCCTCCCACATCCTCACGCGGGGCTAGCCTTTGCCCCCGCGAGAGTAGGGAATCCCCGGGCGTGTCGACGACCCGGCCCGCCAATCAGCGGGCCGGGGAGGCGTGGTCTAGCCTATTTAAGGCTAGGCACGCCCGGGGACCGCCCTCTTTGCCCCTTCCAGCTGAGCGGGTTTTCTCTGTGAGGTTTTCGTCGCTGTTTTGGAGCCGTTGCGAGCCGCACCTTCTGCCACGTGCTTGGCTTCACACTTACAGAGCTAAATCACTAAGGAGACCACAGTCTCCACTAGAGCTGAAATCACTTTTGCTGGGGTGTTTTGACGGCAGAAAGAAGGTTGGGAGGCACCAGCGGCTCCTTGGGAACTTTCCAATTTGCTTGCCTGCACGTGGAGGACACTTACCTTGTTAGTTTGGAGGACCAGGCAGCGGCTGCAACACCGACGATCAGGCAATGCAGGGAGTGTATTGTTTGAAGGCGGAGAGCAGGAGGGGTAAAGTACACGGAGCGCAGCCACCTTCCGCTCCCCCCTTCTCGCTGGATCGCGGGGGTACTCGCCAGCGGTTTGTTTTCTTGTCTTCCTTGCTGTGCTCTCGGGTTTCCTGGTTTTCCCCCTTCAGTTTGCTATTTTGTTTGTGCGTTTGGTTGTTTGTTACTTTCTTGGCTTTAACGGCTGGCTGCCTCACTTAGCTGTTCTCCTGCTTTTCTCCCTCTTAGCGCCAGGTCCGCGCCCCCCGTTCTAACCCCCGCCTCCACTAAGTGTGGGTTTTGAAGCAGAGGCTTCCATTTTTGTTAAGGGCTTGTTAAGGGCAGAGAACAGGCGCCATCTTTGTGGGCACACGTGGTGGTAGTGCGAGCGGCCATCTTTGTTGAGGTAAGGGGAAGAGATCACGGCTGCCATCTTGGGAAGGGACACTTGTGGAGGCACGGGCGGCCATTTTAGGTGTGGCGTTAGGAACATATTCTGAATGCAAGCAGAGTATTCTTTGAAAAAAAAAGCGGAGGTAGCAGCTTTGCAAGCGGCAATTGGGCAAGCAAGGTTTGCACACAGTTCAATCAGACCCTTTACGTACGCGGTTTCATAGTTTTACTGATTAGGAACTTTCCTTTTCAGGGTATAGTTGTGCATTGATTTAGGCAGTAAGTCTGAAGGCATCGGGGGTTAATTCTTGGATTGCTTGGTTTTCATTCGGCTGGGGGACAAAAGTGCTGTGTGCTTTAGTATTTGTAAGTGGCTTCCATGCTGTTGGTGCTAAAGTGCTGAGTGCTGGGAATAATTAAGTGGTTTTTTTATGCTGTTGGGGCATAGTGCCTGGTATAGTGTTAAGTGGCTTCTATGCTGTTGGTGCTAAAGTGCTGAGTGCTGTAAATAATTAAGTGGCTTTTATGCTGTTGGGGCACAGTGCCTGGTATAGTGGAGATTATTTGGCAGTGGTTAGTTAAGCCCTCTCCTTCATTCAGGAAGTTGAACTAATAGCCTCTATAAATATAAACGTCCTCACTCACTGGGATTTGGGTTTTGCTTGAACCTATTGGTTAGGAAAATTTAATTTGAGCTTACTGGTTAGGATATACAATTCAATATATAGTTAAATGCTAATAATAGCAGTATTTGATTTATAAAAAAAAAAATTAATTCTTTTACTTAATAGAGCTAGTGGGTCTTACTAGCTTTTATTGAATTAAGTCACAGCTGCACCGGCGTAGGTATTATTAGAATAGGTCCTGCCAACGTCTAGTGGTTCTGAACTAGCTTTTACTGGTTTAAGTTACAGCTGCACCAGCGTAGGTATTTCTTGGAATTAGTTCTGCTAACGTCTAAAGAGTTAAGTAGCGGCTAAGCCAGTGTTGAGATTATCGAACTTTGTTGCAGCTTGCATTTCTATTTTAAGTTGAACCTTAGCCAGTGCCGATAGTACTGAACTTGGCAGCCAGTACCACAGGTAAAGGAACAGCTGGGTCAGTGTTGATAATTCTGAACTAGGGCAACCAGCCCTTCCAGATTCAACGTTGTGCCAAGTCATTGTAAACAATACTGAACTGGGTGCAGCTTTAGGTGGTGTTGCCAACAGCTGGGCATTGGCCGGTGGTGGTTTGTAAGTTTGCTTAGGATATACAGAACTAGGGGGGAGTTCACAGTCAATTCTGAGCTGAGCACAATTTAGGTCATCTTAGTGAGCACTGACTAGCGGGGAACACAGTCATCCTAGGGGGGGACAGCACTGTATTATCGAACGAATAGTCTTAGTACCTACCCTTGCTACGTCAGGAGAGCAAATGGCTTCCGGTGGGGACCAGCAACCATCCACCTCAGGTAATCAAGCCGCACCCGCCGCAGGCATTGGTGGTGCCCAGGTGCCGGCCATGCCATACGATCCCCAAGCTTTTGCCCAATGTTTCATGGCAGCTTTCGAAACTTTTTACAAACAGTGCAGGTCCAGAGGGACTTTGTCTCTGCCGGTCCCTGAACCATCACAGGTCGTGATACCGGATACTCCTCCCAGCTGTCAAGGGCAGCAGGGCAGCTCAGCGGGGGGTGGAGTTAGCACCCCGTCGGTCACGGCTACCGTCAGCCGCCCTAATACCCGTGCCCAGGCAGCCATCGCTAGAAAAGCCAACCAAAGCAGTGGTAAAGGAAAGGCGCCTGCAAAAAGTACCGGGAAGGGGAGGGCGACAGCCACGGGTACCAGTGGCAGCGCTGTCTCACACGTTGTAGATATCCCTAGTGTGTTTCAGGAGCAGCAGACCCAGCACAGCTCTACCGAGGACAGTGCGGGCTCCGCCTTGGAGGAGGAGCACGCGCAGCCCCAAGTTGTCCAGGCAGCCGCCAGCATGAACCCAGCCAACGTCGAGGTGCAAGGAGGGAAAAGAAAGTCCAAGAAGAAACATACCTCTTCGAAGAAGAAAATAAGTAAGCAGTCCGAGACGGAGGACGACTCAGGTACGTCATCCTCGGATTCGGATAGCGAGGGCCCCTTGGATGGTTACTGGGGTTTGGGTGAGGCGAATCATGGGATTCCACTTTGGGCACATGAAAGGAGGGCCAATTCCCATCGTAGAACCTTTAATGGCGTGCTAGAATGGAAGGATGGGGCATTGGTGGAAGATGTAAAAGTCGCTACTAATCAACCCACTGATTATATTTTGGGGAACCATTTGTCACAGAAGAAGAGGAATAAGATCCTCAATGGTGACTATGTTGACATGTTTACCCTTTTCCCCCCGACTAAGATAACGGGTAAAGGTGAGAAGAGGCGCTCCTATGGTAGGCGGAGGTATAGGACGCCTAGGGCAGAGCGCACCTTCGAGAACTGGCTGGATGGATACCAGGAATTTATGGGAGTCGTTTGTGTGGCTTATCCGCGGCGTTCCATGGATTTTGTTGCGTACCTGGCTCACGTGAGGAGGGCCCACGCGCTCGCGGGGCAAAATGCCGCTCTAACGTACAATGAGAATTTCCGTAGAAACGCTTCTCTCCTGCCTTCCACGCGATGGGATCTGACAGATCCTAATTTCTGGGGCGAGGACGTCAACCCGTACATCGGAAAGAAAGGCCAAGACTCAGCCAAGGCGGGTAAGACAGAGGCTAGTCGGCACCGCCATTGCTGGGAATACAACAGGGGAGTATGCTCGCGGCCTTCCTGTAAGTATCTGCATGAATGTGAGCGGTGCTGGGGCAACCACCCTGCCTCTGCATGCTTCAAGAACAAGCAGCAGCCCTTTCGTGGGGCCCGGGGGTTCTCCCACGGTAATAACAGGGGCGCCCCCAGATCCTCCCAACAAGGGCCAGGTGGCCGCCAGTAACTTGCATCTTGGCTTAGCCTTCTCCCCCATCCGCCTTCAGCCCCTCAAAACCCTGTTGGATCAATATCCCGATCGAAAAGCTGCGCAGTACCTGTGGGAGGGGTTCTCCATGGGTTTCAGGATCCCTGTATCTTTCCCCCCTAACACCAGGGACCCACAAAATCAGAAATCAGTCAGGGAGAGGCCAGAGGAAGTAAAGAAAAAGATAGAGAAGGAAATCAGTGCATGTAGGGTGGCAGGTCCTTTTGTTGAGCCTCCAGTGGAAGGTCTTCATCTATCCCCGTTGGGCATTGTACCAAAAAAGACCCCAGGGGAATTCCGCATGATCCACAACCTCTCATACCCAAGGGGAGGGTCGGTTAATGACGCGATCCCCCAGGAGCTTTGCACAGTAAAATACGCCTCCTTCGACCAAGCAGTAAAAATGATCCGCAAGTTCGGGCGTGGGGCACTTCTTGCCAAATGTGAAATTGAGTCGGCGTTTCGCCTTCTTCCCATGCATCCGGCTGACTTCCGTTGGCTGGGGTTTAGATTCGAGGGGGCGTATTTCATTGACAAAGCAATGCCTATGGGCTGCTCCATGGCATGCTCAGCTTTTGAGTCGTTCAGTACATTTCTCGACTGGGCCTTACGCTTTAGGACAGGGTCGTCGGGCATATCGTATTACCGCGATGATTTTATTTTGGTGGCCGATAGCAGGCAGCGGTGCTCCACCCTCCTGGAGGCCTTCACCGCCTTAGCAGGCGAGCTAGGGGTGCCATTAGCCGCAGAAAAAACTGAGGGGCCTTCCACTTCTTTGGTTTACCTAGGCATTGAATTAGATACTATAGCCCAAACGTCCAGACTGCCTCGGGAAAAACTGTGTGCCCTTAAAGAGACAATACTACAGCTTTTGCCGCTGAAGAAGGTGACTTTAAGGCAAATTCAATCTCTGCTAGGTCACTTAAATTTCGCTTGTAGGGTAGTGGCCCCGGGTCACCCTTTCTGTGGCCGGCTGGCAAGACTGTCGGCAGGTCTCAGGGCACCACAGCATAGGGTTCGCCTCTCAAAAGAAGTCAAGGCAGATTTGGAAGTCTGGTTGCAATTCCTTGAAAATTATAATGGGATATCCCTGTGGCAGGACTCCTTGACGCTTGATGCCAACTTCCAGGTTCAGTCAGATACTGCGGGGTCCCTAGGTTTCGGAGTATATTTCAGGGGCCAGTGGTGTGCAGAAAGGTGGCCAAAAGACTGGCAGGGCCAGCCTATCTCCCGGGACCTCACATTTTTTGAATTTTTCCCCATCTTGGTGGCAGTGCACCTCTGGACAGACCAGTTTCGCAATCATAGGGTCTGCTTCAACACAGATAACCAGGCAGTGGTAGTGGTTCTTGCCAGGCAGGCCACCCGCTCCCCTAGGGTGGGAAACTTGTTGCGGTGCCTCGTCCTCCTGTGTCTAGAGAACAATATATATTTCTCGGCCAAATTCGTGCCCGGCATTAATAATGACATCGCGGATGCTCTGTCTCGCTTTCAGATGGAGCGCTTCCACTTATTAGCGCCGGATGCGGAACAGTCATCGATGCCTTTCCCGGAGCATCTCTGGAGCCTTGGGAGCAGGAAATGATGAAGGGAGTATTCGGTGCAGTTGCCCCTTCCACAATGAGATCCTACAAGAAAGCGTGGGCCGACTTCCTAGTGTTCCGCAATAAGTTTCCCAAGTCAAAACGCAACCCGGTTCCCTCAGCGAGGGAAGTCCTCCATTATTTAGCTCACTTGAGGGAGCTGGGCAGGGCCCCAGGACTCTCAATATTCAGTCTGCAGGGGATTTAATATTTTGGCAAAAAATTTTTTGACACTGACCCATGCGCCAAATTTATAGTGCGTAAGGCTTTAGATGGGTGGCGCCGGCAGCAACCACCTGGTTCTGACCCAAATACACAAAAAATTATGTGCCATATGCTGGTCAAAATATGAGGCTCGCCTGTTCTCGGCTGCCTACTCCATAGCCTTCTTCGGGGCCCTTCGCATAGGGGAGGTGGTTTGCGATGGAGGGGCCGTCCAAGCCCGGAGGGGTATCCTCTTTGGTGATCTGACCCTGTCAACAAACGAGCTTATAGTCCAAGTTAGGAGCTCCAAGACCGACCAGCAGGGGAGGGGGGCCCTTCTAAGGTTGCCGGCGGTGCAAGGCCGTGGCCCATGCCCGGTTAGGGATACGAGGCGTTTTCTTTACCTAAGGCCTGGTAGCCCAGGCCCCCTCTTAATTCATGCCGACGGCTCACCTTTGGCCAGGCATCAGTTTACACGGGTGATGCGAAGGGCTTTGGCCGCATGTGGGCTACCCGCGGGTGAATTTGCGGCTCACTCTTTTCGGATCGGCGCTGCAACCACGGCGGCGCATCTTGGTCTCTCCGCAGAGAGGATAAAGGATCTGGGCCACTGGAAGTCGAATGCATTCAGAGCTTATGTAAGGGGGACTTTATGACTACTAGGTGCACGCCTGACCTCGCTTTCCCTGTTTATTTCATTTTCAGATTGCCGAGGGGTACGCATCTGGCTGGTAGGCCATAGTATTGTGCATTGGGCAAGGCTGCGTGCAATGAGTACCGGGCTGGGAAAAAACTTGAACTTGCCGGCGGGTGTCCAGTTGACCTGGATGGCGAGAAGAGGCATGCGTTGGTGTGAATTCATGCCAGTTGTGATGGCGAGAGCTGCCTCTGAGGGCCCCCCGGATGCCCTGGTTATCCAATTGGGGGAGAATGACCTAGCGTACCGCAAAGCTACTGACTTGAGATGGAACATTTTTGACGACTTGGCAGAATTGATGGCGGTTTACCCAAACGTGACTATTTTGTGGTCCTCGTTGCTTGAGAGGAGGACATGGAGGGATTGTGTGAGCCCGGTTGGAATCAATAAGGCAAGAAAGGTCTTGCAGCGGGCCGTGGAGCGTAGAGTGGCGGCTCTGGGCGGGTGTGTCATCGGCCACCCCGGCATCCAGTACAGCAACGAGGCCCTCTACAGATGTGATGGCGTGCATCTATCTGGCGTTGTAAACGATATCTGGTTGGGGGACATCTTAGCTGGCATTAGGAGTTGGTTGCAGGCTTGAAGGTATTGGCGGCGAGCTTCGGTCGAGTGGCGGTTAGGCATTGGCAGGTGTCAGGGGCTCAGGAACAGAGGTACAGGGGAGAGAGGAAATGGAGAGCGAAGGGGAAGAATCTGAGGGCAGCGTAGGGGAGTATGACAGCGACCCGAGAGATTCCATGAGCTTCTCCAGCGAATCAGAAGATTCCCAGAAGGAGGCGCCGATGGTCAGGGCAAGGGGGGTCCCAGGGGGAACACACCAGAAACAAGGGGCCAGCGGGGACTCCCAAAGCAGCAGCGGGAGATCAGGATCAGCTTCCCCACCAGAGCGTAGTGAGGGGGAAGAGTCCCAGGTGTCAGGACCAACGTCTCCTCCAGCAGGGAGAGAAGATGAGTCAGGGCTGACCACGCCTCTATCGGAGAGTGGGGGAACGGAGGGGAGGTCGGGTCCAGCTAGCCTCCCAGAAGGGGGAAGCAGTGACAGGAGCAGTGTAACGGTCAGGAGGAAGGTTGCCGGCTGGGCGCGCGCGCCAAGTTCGAATGTACAGGCGCGGGGGACAGCAGAAAACCCGGATTGGGAACCAGGTCCTAAAGCCCGCCGGAGGCAGGGGGAAGACTCAGGGGACTCAGCGTCAGATGAGTCTAGGAAGGGCGAGACCCCAGCTGACAGGCGGAGCCAGAGGAGGAAAGAGCAAAGGAAGAGGTGGAGCAAGGCTAGAGTCTGGGGGGAGGAGATTCAGACGGAGCTTCGATGGTCTAGAGTTTCAGACGTAGAGCTGCGTGCTACGGTTGTGAAGGTGAAACTGAACTTCAAGACTTTTGTATATAACAACGAACTGGCGTTGGTCCTTTGTGAGCTGGGACCTCAGGCAGCTCTGACAGCTATGATTAAATGGGCACAGGACGTTGGTCATAACATTATGTTCGCTGACTGGGAACAGTTGTGGACCACAGGGATTAAATTCACGGCATGTTAATTCACGTTGGTGATTTCTTGAGTGGATGTGGTGCGGTCCCTGGCGCCTGAAACCTGTGGGGTTCTTTGTAGGGTGTGAGCACTGACCTATGAAATACCGGGTGCATTCTGGAGCCCTCCGGGAGTGTTAACCGGAAGGCCACTGGGTTGATTTGTGCCTCGACTTGGTAAGGCCCTAGCTGCTTGTGTCTGAGCTTCTTCTTAGCTAACGTTCTGGCCGGCACTGCCTGGGCCGCTAACCAGACCCAGTCCCCCACCTGGATGTCTTCCCCGACTCTCCTGTGCCTGTCTGCCTGCATTTTGTAGGCGTGTTTTGCTAGTTCCAAGTGCCTTCGGAGTTGGTCGTGGACCTCCTGCAACTCTGCTGCCAAGTGCTCTGCACGCCGTGGCTCCCCCTCCCCCTTCGTCTCTAACCCCGGGAAGGTTCTGGGATGCCGCCCATTGTTGGCGAAGAACGGTGTCACCCCTGTAGACCCGTGCTTCGTGTTGTTGTAGGCAAACTCGGCCAGCAGTAGGTAGTCCACCCAGGTCAAGGGCTGTTGATTAGTGTAGCATCGCAGGTACTGCTGCATGATGACGTTGACCCTCTCCGCTTGTCTGTTGGTCTGCGGGTGTCGTGCCGACGCTAAGTTGATCTTGACGTTCAGGATGCCCAGCAGCTTCTGCCAGAAGCTCGAGATGAATTGGCGACCCCGGTCGGACAGGATGGACCGTGGTAAGCCGTGAACTTTGAACACGTGGTCTATGAACAGCTTGGCAGTCTGTTCCGCCGTGGCCACCTTCGCGCAAGGAATGAAGTGCGCCATCTTGGTGAACAGGTCTACGACCACGAGTACCGCTGTTTTGCCTCGCGAGCTGGGCAGATCCGTGACAATGTCCAAGCCAATTTCTCCCACGGTTTGAGCGGCGTCTGTAGCGGTTCCAGCAGTCCCGCCGGCTTCCTGTGCACTCGTTTGGCCCTTTGGCATGTGTCACACCTAGAGACGTAATCCGCGACTTCTCCTCTCCTCTGGGGCCACCAAATGTCTCTGGCCACTAATTCCGCCGTCTTGTCCTTGCCGAAGTGCCCAGCACTGGGCGCGTCGTGTAACTGCTGCAGGACTTTCGCGCGGAGGTCGTCTCCCGGCCCGTAGAGAGCCCCTTTGCAGGTGAGCAGTCCGTCACATATCTGGAACTTGTCGTCCTTCGCTGTGCCTCTTCGCACCTCCTCCATCTTGGATTGTGCGAACGCATCCGTCTGCAGCGCGCGACGCACTGCGTCCAGGTCCACGGTGACTGAAGCGCATGCCCACACTTTCGGTGCGAAAATGTGTTTGGCCGCCACCGGTGCCGCTTCCTCGAGATATTGCGGTTTCCTTGATAGTGCATCTGCCATGATGTTGTTGTCTCCCGGGATGTATTCTATCCAGAAGTCGAAATCCGCAAAGAACTCCGCCCAGCGGATGTGTCTCTGGTTCAGGAACCGTGCCGTGCGCCAGTACTCCAGGTTCTTATGGTCCGTGCGGACCTGCACAGTGTGTCTGGCTCCGATGAGGAAGTGCTGCCACTCCTTGAAGGCTCCATGAATGGCCAGCAACTCCCTGTCCCAGATGGTGTAGTTCTGTTCCGACTTGCTGAGTTTCCTGGAGTAGAATGCGCAGGGCCTCCAGTTCCCTTGAGGATCTCGCTGCAACAGGACCGCCCCCACCACTCTGTCCGATGCGTCCGTCTCAAGCCTCATTAGTTTGCTGGGGTTTACGTGTAGCAGCTGTTCTTTGGACGCAAAGAGACGCTTGAGTCTCCGAAAAGACTGTTCTGCCTGGTCCGTCTAGGTGAACTTCTTCTTCATGGAGCTGAGGGTGTCCGTGATGGCCGCCGTCTTCTTCGCGAACCCCTGATGAACTTGCGATAAAAGTTGGCGAAGCCGACGAACTTCTGGACCTCCTTCCGATTGCGCGGGCTCTTCCAGTCCAACACTGAGCGGACCTTGGTGCTGTCCATGGCGAGTCCCTTGTCGGACAGCTTGTAGCCCAGGAAATCCACCTCCGTCACGTCGAACTGGCACTTCTCCAGTTTGGCGTAAAGTCTGTGCTCCCGCAGTCTCTGCAGGACCTCCTTGACGTCCCCCTCGTGAACCTCCTGCGATTCCGAGAAGATCAGGATGTCGTCTAGGAAGCATACGCACTTTTTGTAGAGGAGGCCCGCTAACACGTGGTGCATGAAGGCTTGGAAACAATGTGAGCCATTTTGCAGACCAAATGGCATAACACGATATTCATAGGTGCCTAAAGGCGTAAACATGGCCGTCTTCCACTCATCGCCCTCCCGCATGCGTATAAGGTTGTACGCCCCTCGTAGATCCAACTTGGTGAAGATTCGTCCCTTCCTCACCGTCGCGAGCAGGTCGTCGATCTTGGGCATGGGGAATGCTGTGGGCTTTGTCCTGGAATTGATAATTCTGTAATCAACTACCAATCTGCGTTGGGGCGTGTCCTTCTTCTTCACGAAAAACACGGGACTGCCCCCCACTGCTTTGGATTCTTGGATGAATCCCCGCTTCAAGTTGTGATCTATGAACTCCCTGAGTTCTTGCAGTTCGTCTTCAGACATGGAATGCAGTTTTCCAGTCGGCAGCGTCGCCCCCGGTAGGAGGTCAATCGCGCAGTTGTAGGGCCGGTGGGGAGGCAGCTTGTCCGCTTCCTTCTCACAGAAGACCTCCAAAAACGCCTTGTACTTGTTGGGTACCGCCTGCACCATGCCTAGGTGTAGCTTATGGCACTTTGTTATCAGCCGTGACTCCCGCTAATTGATTTACGAACCTCGATTAGCGATTTATGGTGCCCGGCACACTTCCGCTCCGGCTCTTCTTCACGGCTCAGCAGAGCTACGCACAGCGGTGTAAACTGTCACGTGGCTTGATTTAGCCTCCAGACAAACACACAGAGAGTCCAGTTTGTCTATTTACAGCTTTTATTCCGATATTTCTCAGGATTCTCCTGGACTGCTTGCAGCCATTTGTATGGCTACTCCTTTTCCCTCACAGTACAGAGTGAGACTGGCAAACTTTGCCCAAAGCTCCTCCCAAGCTTCTAAAATTGACGTCAGAATGGTGTGGCATCATGGGAAGAACTTAACCTGTTAAGTTCCAACTCCAACACCCCCCTTTGCCGCACCTTCTGACAAGACCCTTTTGAGTTCAACACCTTCCCCTTTGCCTTGTGCTCCTTCCCAGCATCTTTCCCAGGCACCTGTTGAACCCTTTCAACACTCCCAGAATCACACTGTGCGAACCTGGCCCATGCACTTGTCGCTTGGTACCTTTCAGGTGGAATGCCTTTTGTTGAGCGACTAGACCTTCTGGGCACAAACTCAGATGTTACCTCTGACTCACTGCCACCAGAAGATGTGTCCTCAGCCTCACGGGATTCCCCTTCTGACTTAAAACGTTTTCGAATCCTTTCCATTACACTCACAGGAGAACTGGGCTCGCTTTTGGGTGTTCTCTTAACCTGTGGAGAAACCCACCCCTGTGCTTGACCATCATCAGCATCCTGGTCTCCAGCAACAGGCTCCGCCTCTGACTCTCCTTCCTCACTTTCTTCCTCCCTTTCAGAATCTTCCTGTTCTGAATCAGAGAGACATTCTGAAAGAACATCACGCTTGACAGCAGGTTGTGACTTTTTATCCTGCTCATAGAACTCAGCGTGCTTGCTGATCAGTAACTTACTCTGATCACCTGATGGAAATGCAAACCTCCATGCACTCGCTGTTGGCTCATACCCACAGAAGATCATTTTCCGGAACTTGGATCCATCTGGCCCCTGCAACTCAGCAGGTACTGACACAGATGCATGTGACCCAAACCTGCGCAAAAAATGAATCTGGGGTTTCCTGCCATGCAACAACCCAAACGGTGTGTCCCCTACCATGGAATTGTAGGTGCGATTCCAGGTGAAGCTCACATACTTGATTGCCTCCAGCCAAAACCTTGGAGGTAACCCAGAATCTTTCAGCAACACCTGTGCAGTTTTAACCAGAGCCTGACACCTCAGCCCTGCCACCCCCCACTGATTGGGTGAAGTCACTGTGTGACGTATCCCTTTCTTGCGAAAGTACTTCTGCAAAGCAGAACCTGTAAACTCAGCTCCTCTGTCACTTGTGACAGCCTGCACTTTGGTGGAAAACCTTTGTTCCACCTCCTCAATCCAACATTTGATCAGCTGTGCTGCATCATCCTTGGATTTGAGACCGTGAGTCCAGGAATTCTGTGTAAAATCTTCCTGTATCGAGAGCAGATACCTTGACCCTCCCAGACTTGGTTCCTTTACCGGACCCCACAAATCTATGTGAATTTGTTCAAAAGGCCTAGTGGTTATCCTCTCAACTTTTGGATAACTGCATCCTTTTACCTTTGCCAGCTTGCAAGTTTCACAACTTACAGCATGTCCACATTCTGAAATCTTACACCCTTTAGAAACTTCTGGTAGCACCTGTAGTTCTTCTAGAGAACTATGGGCTGTTCGTGTATGCCAAGCATGTACGCATTCATCATGATTGGGAATTGTAGCACGCAGTGCTTGTGCTTTTCCAACCTTCCCATCACCCTCCAGAGACGTTTTAAGAATGAAGAGATCATTCTGCCCCTTTTTAACCTTGGCAAGCATCCTCCCTCCTTTGGAGATTGTGCACACATCATCCTGAAAACAAACCGTAAATCCCTTTTTCAGTAAATAAGGCACAAATAAAAGACAGTGGTGCATCCCAGGAACGGTACAACACTCCATCGTTTCCTGCAAAACAGCAAAATTCAAATTTACAACATTTTTTATATTTCCTTTCTGTCCATTTGCAAACAGTACAGTTTTCCCGGCAGGAATTGCCGTGCAGTTCCACCTCTCGACAGCAGGTGTCTCTGGAATCAAATTGCGATTAGCTGCAGAGTCAATAATAAAACTTAGCTCCTTTGGGCTTGTGTCACAGCTGTCTTCAGACAAAGCCAAACTAGCTGTTATCTTATACGTCTCCTCACGTTGTTTTCCACGTCCTCCTCTTGCGTTCCCATGCTGGCCACCTCTCCCAGACTGGTTCCCATGGAAACCCGACTGGTTCCCATGAGAGTTCAGCTGTTTGACCTTGGCAACATCCTGTCTTGCCTCTCTGCTCCGGTGGGGGCAATCTCGACGCAGATGTCCCGCTGCATTACACAAGTAGCAACGACGAACTCCAGTGGAAAAACACTGCCTGGGGCTCCTCCCAGCTGGCCTGGCCCTCCTTCTTCCGGAAAAGCACTCCTTGCCAGATCCGCCCCCCTTGAACTGCCGCTTCATTCCAGCAGGTTCAGTGGAAAACTTTTCAAACTTGCCTTTGGAACTTTCCGCCCCCCCGACTTGCTCACTAGCACTCCTTGAGGCTAACTTGTCAGGAACAGGGACTGCAGCCATCTCTAGGCTTCCAGCTTCCATTTGCCCTTGGCCTCCTGCTGAGCCTTCACACAGACGTTTCAGCACATGCCAAGCCTCACACGCAGATTCAACGCCCTCCAGGTGCTGTTGCAACTTAGCATGAACACCTGCTCTTAACATGCAGACCTCAGCTCTCATAGCTTTCTCCCTCTGCATTTTCTCCTCCAGAGAAACAGACTTTAGCTTGCCTGCATCTCTGTCCACCAGTTGCACTGGTTCCCTCTGGGAAATGTCCCACACGTCCGTGGCCATGAACCACGCCCTCACCCTTTTTGTCCAGGTATTCCACGCTTGGACGGTGAGTTCCTCAAGCTGTTCAAACGGAGCTTGAATCACCTCCTGGCCATCTGCCATCTTCCCCCGGGGCCCAGCGTACTCACGTAAACAAACCAGCCGCTCTTCAGCTCCCGGTTTAGCAGATCAGCTCTCCTGCCTCTCACAATTCCAGGCAGAACTCCAAGCTGGCATCAGCAGCGTCGTCAGCTTGCCTTCAAACGATAGGCACAGCCCCTGCACAGCGTCTTTCAGCTTGCTTGCCTGCTTGCCTCAGATTCCTGCCTCCCGTTCTCCAAAGGCGCCCCAAGCTGTACTCACAAGATTTCCAGCTCCCCTGGCGTGGAGAAACGATTCCTTGCAGCCTCAGCTCCTTGGCTCCACAGCAACACAGGCACTCTCTGCGTTTTGCAGCTTGCTTGTTTGCTTCTACCTCCGTCTCTGCTCGACACCGCAGATTTCACAGCTCCCGGCAGATCAAAGCTTTTCCGCAGCCTCCCGTGACAGGTTTACAAGCGATGATTAAGGACATCCATAACCTATGGCACTTTGTTATCAGCCGTGACTCCCGCTAATTGATTTACGAACCTCGATTAGCGATTTATGGTGCCCGGCACACTTCCGCTCCGGCTCTTCTTCACGGCTCAGCAGAGCTACGCACAGCGGTGTAAACTGTCACGTGGCTTGATTTAGCCTCCAGACAAACACACAGAGAGTCCAGTTTGTCTATTTACAGCTTTTATTCCGATATTTCTCAGGATTCTCCTGGACTGCTTGCAGCCATTTGTATGGCTACTCCTTTTCCCTCACAGTACAGAGTGAGACTGGCAAACTTTGCCCAAAGCTCCTCCCAAGCTTCTAAAATTGACGTCAGAATGGTGTGGCATCATGGGAAGAACTTAACCTGTTAAGTTCCAACTCCAACATAGCTGTGGTTCATCCCCTTGTCCCTCCTCTTCCTGGCTGGTTCGGATGCAGTGTTCTGCGCAGTAGGAGGAGCAGAAGGTTAATTGCCGCTGGTACCATGCTAATGCCGGGCTGTGTCTATCCAGCCAACTCATGCCCAACACTATGGGCGTGTCCGACAGGTGGGTGACATTGAAGCTGATGACTTCGCGGTGATTTCCAATTTGCATTACCATAGGCGGTGTTTGCTGCACCACCTGTCCACCCAGCAGCTTCCTGCCATCGACCGTGGCGACGTTTAGGGGCATCGTGGCTGGTAGGAGCGCTATGCGATGTAGCCTGATGAAGTCCACTCCTATAAAGTCTGCATTACTACCAGAGTCAATGGTAATAGGGACTTCCAGGGTGATTCCATTTGGCAGCTGGAGTGATGCGGTGAGTTGCACCACTGGTTTGGGTGGGAGGGGGTCTGTGGGCTGCAAAATCTCTGGAGACTGCTTCACTGACTCGCCTGGCTGGGCCCCAGTGCCTCTGCCTCCAACCAGGCTTCGTCGTTTCCCTGCAGCTGTTCCCCCTGCTGAACTGCTCCCCTTACTGTTGCTGAGGCTGCAGTGTGCTTCTGGATCCTCTGGGGACACTCTTTGGCCATGTGCTGTGCACTGTCGCAGATATAACACTTCCTGCTCCCTCTAGGAGCCTTCGTCTTGACTGCTCCTGGTGTTTGGGCTCTGGTCACTGTCTGAGCCCTGGCACCACCTATCTCCATCGGCTCTTCTCCCCCCCCCCCAGTGGAGGCGTGGATTGCGCGTGCCCTGTCTCCCTGGGTAGGAAGGGAGTTGTTCTGGCTAGTGTGCGCGCCCTACGCCTGTCATCCCTGCTCCACAGGCGTTCCTCCAGGCATACCCCTACCGCCAGTGCTCTCTGGACGACTTCCGTGGTACTGTTGGGTTTGTCCCCCCTCGCCAGCTCATCTTTCACGGCTCCATTTAGCCCCTCCCAGAACAAATCCCTCTGAGCCCTGGCACCACCTATCTCCATCGGCTCTTCTCCCCCCCCCCCAGTGGAGGCGTGGATTGCGTGCGCCCTGTCTCTCTGGGAAGGAAGGGAGTTGTTCTGGCTGGTGCGCGTCCCTCATCCCTGCTCCAAGGGCGTTCTTCCAGGCGCACCCCTATCGCCAGCGCCCTCTGGATGACTTCTGTGGTATTGGTAGGTCTCTCCCCCCTCGCCAGCTCATCTTTCACGGCTCCATTTAGCCCCTCCCAGAACAAATCCCTCACGGCAGCTGAGTCCTTCTCCCAGCCCAGCACATTTACTAACGCAAAAAAGAGGGAGTGATATTGTCTCACCGTGGCTTTGCCCTGCTTCAGCCCGTGCATTTCCCTCCTGGCCACATCCACATCTACCGTTGATTTAAAACAAGCGTCCATAGCTTTGATAAATGCGTTTGAATCCTGGAGGGCGGGATCATTTTCGCGCCATAAATTGCGCAGCCACGATTTAGCTTCCCCATGCAGATGAGTGATTATGAACCCTACTTTTTCCTCCTCATCTCTAAAGTCTTTCTGAAGCAAATTGAGCGTGAAAACTATGTCTGCTCTGAAGTTAGGATACTGCTGCAGGTCCCCGTCGAAGTGGGCTACGATGCTGCCCCCCCTCTTCCCGAGGCCAACTCCCTCCGGCTTGGGTCCTGGCAGCCCCTCTTTGCCCAAACGTTCCCACCTGGTTCGCAGTTCCCGGCAGAGCGCTTCTGCTTCTTCCTCTCTTTTTTTGGATGCTGCTACTTCTTCGTACAGCTTCGTGACTGCTTCTTGCAGTTCTGTCACTTTCTCCTCTGTAGTCATCCTTGCCTATCTTCGTGAGCTTGCAAAAAAAAAATTTTTTTGAGACGGAGCTTACTGTCAGAGCTGCCCGAGGTCCCACCTCACAAAGGACCAACGCCACTTCGTTGTTATATACAAAAGTCTTTATTGAAGTTCAGTTTCACCTTCACAACCGTAGCGCGCAGCTCTACGTCTGAAACTCTAGACCGTTGAAGCTCCGTCTGAATCTCCTCCCCCCAGACACCAGTTTAAGACTCTAGCCTTGCTCCACCTCTTCCTTTACTCTTTCCTCCTCTGGCTCCGCCTGTCAGCTGGGGTCTCGCCCTTCCTAGACTCATCTGACGCTGAGTTCCCTGAGTCTTCCCCCTGCCTCCGGCGGGCTTTAGGACCTGGTTCCCAATCCGGGTTTTCTGCTGTCCCCCACGCCTGTACATTCGAACTTGGCGCGCGCGCCCAGCCGGCAACCTTCCTCCTGACCGTTACACTGCTCCTGTCACTGCTTCCCCCTTCTGGGAGGCTAGCTGGACCTGACCTCCCCTCCATTCCCCCACTCTCCGATAGAGGCGTGGTCAGCCCTGACTCATCTTCTCTCCCTGCTGGAGGAGACGCTGGTCCTGACACCTGGGACTCTTCCCCCCCCCCACTATGCTCTGGTGGGGAAGCTGATCCTGCTCTCCTGCTGCTGCTTTGGGAGTCCCCGCTGGCCCCTTGTTTCTGGTGTGTTCCCCCTGGGACCCCCCCTTGCCCTGACCATCGGCGCCTCCTTCTGGGAATCTTCTGATTCGCTGGAGAAGCTCATGGAATCTCTCGGGTCGCTGTCATACTCCCCTACACTGCCCTGAGATTCTTCCCCTTCGCTCTCCATTTCCTCTCTCCCCTGTGCCTCTGTTCCTGAGCCCCAGACAATAGCAGATTTGACTGTTTCATCCTGAGTATTTCACTTTAACAGCAAGTTATACATTCTTGAAAGTATCTTGATATAGGGATCTAACCCTTCTGTTTCCAACTTTGATTTTTCCACCTGGAATTCAATTTTTTTTGTCTAGATTGTATACCTCTCTTATTTGAAAATAATGAAGCCAATCTTGCACTCTATCTTTTAATTTCTCAAAGCTCTGCAATTTCAATTTGTCTCCTTCTCGCTCTAAAATCTCCCAATATTTTGGCCACTTGGCCTACATATTGAGGTTTTTTTTGAGCTTTTGCCTCCATTGGTGACAACCACCTTGGGGTTTTGTTTTCAAGTAAGTCTTTGTAACGTGTCCAGACATTAAACGGTGCTTTCCTGACAATATGGTTCTTAAAAGCCTTATGTGCTTTAACTTTGTCATACCATAGGTATGCATGCCACCCAAAAACATTATTGAAACCTTCTAAGTCCAAAATGTCTGTGTTCTCAAGAAGCAGCCAGTCCTTCAACCAGCAGAAAGCTGCCGATTCATAATAGAGTTTAAGGTCTGGCAGGGCAAATCCCCCTCTTTCTTTTGCATCGGTTAATATTTTAAATTTTATTCTGGGTTTCTTGCCCTGCCAGACAAATTTAGAAATGTCTCTCTGCCACTTCTTGAAACAGTCCATTTTGTCCAAAATTTGTAACGATTGAAACAAAAACAACATTCTTGGCAATACATTCATCTTGATAGCCGC